>NC_084614.1:43197002-43382002 GCF_033978795.1 Nerophis ophidion
TTTTTAAATAAAGGGAAGGTGAGACACCGGTAGGTAGTTTACCATGAGGTCAGGATCGAGGTTAGGTCTTTTAAGAAGAGGATGAATAACCGCTTTTTTGAATGCTAGGGGAACAGTGCCCAAGGAAAGTGATAAGTTTATAATATTTAGCACTGATGGATATAATAGTACAAAGAGCTCCTTGATCAGTTTCCCAGGAAGTGGGTCAAGTAAACATGTTGTTTGTTTTATTCCATTTACACGTTGTAACAATTCCTCTAATGTTATTTCCTCAAAACAAGAGAAACTATTTTGGAGGGCAGTATCCGCCGTATATACAATCGTGTCAGTGTTAATAGAACCCAGTCGTAGCTGGTACGCATTGTCTTTAATCTCCTTTCTAATGACTTCAATTTTCTTACTAAAGAATTGCATAAAGTCATCAGCTGAGTGGGTGGAGCTACTAGAAGGAGTCCCTTGTTGGGTTAGCGATGCTACCGTACGAAACAAAAACTTAGGATCGTTTTTATTACAGTGGATGAGATTTGAGTAATATTTACCTTTAGCTAAGGTAAGCATGTGTTTATAAGTTATTAAACCATCACTCCATGCTTGATGGTGCACCTCAAGTTTAGTCGTGCGCCATTTGCGTTCCAGCTTTCTACATAATAATTTCTGAGCTCTAGTTTCTTCTGTAAACCACGGGGTACGCTTTTTTGGAGCCTTTTTTAACTTTAGCGGTGCTATGTTATCAATGGTTTCGCGCAGGGCCTGGTTATAGTTGTTAGTGAGGTTATCAATAGAGCCCACATACTTTGGGAATGGTGCCATTACCGAGGGCAGTAGGTCAGCAAGAGTTGTCGTTGTGGCCGTATTAATGTTGCGGCTGCTATAGCAGTTATTATTATTATTAGTTTGCCGAACATGCGTCTGAATCTCAAATTTTATAAGGTAATGATCGGACAATACTTTAGTATACGGGAGTATCGTAACTTTGGAAATGGTGATACCCCTGACAAGCACTAGGTCTATCGTATTACCGTTGCGATGCGTGGGTTCATTTATTATTTGTGTGAGACCACAGCTATCAATTATAGTCTGGAGCGCTACGCACGGTGGGTCCGATGGGGTATTCATATGGATATTAAAGTCTCTCATTATGATTATATTATCGGCGTGTGTCACTAGATCAGCAACGAACTCTGAGAATTCATTGATAAAGTCCGAATAGGGCCCTGGGGGGCGGTAGATAACAGCCAGGTGTAGAGGCAGCGGTGTGACGGACCTCATAGTAAGCACCTCAAACGATTTATATTTATTATTTATGTTAGGACTAAGGTTAAAGTTTTCGTTGTATATTAGTGCGACCCCCCCACCCCTTTTAAGAGGACGGGCAATATGCGCATGTGTAAAGTTAGGAGGACATGCCTCGTTTAGCGCAAAAAAGTCGTTTGGTTTAAGCCAGGTTTCGCTGAGACCGATGACGTTAAGATTGTTGTCTCTGATGATATCATTAACCAACAACGTTTTGGGAGACAATGATCTTATGTTTAAAAAACCTATTTATAGGTAGTGGGCTGTTTTATGGAATTTTTGATCAAATTATCCGTAGTAGCAATATTAATAATGTTGTGTTTATTATGCCCAGTGCATTTAGTATAATTACGACCATATCTAGGAATTGATACGACGGGAATTTTCCGATTTTTTGTTTGTTGCTTTGATAAACTGCACGCATCATAGTTAGCCACCTCAGTAAAACACATGTCCAACTCTGAAACACTCAAAGCAGAAAAAACTTGTTCTAATTTAACTGACTCCTTACCCAGACCAGTAGTCTCGCATCTTCCATTTAAATCCGGCTTCAGAATGGAGGGAAGTGGTGTTCTGTGGGGATTAGCCTTCTGCTTTGTTTTTAGCCCCGCTCGGCATCCGCGTTTCCGATCACACCGCTGGCGTCTGCTCCGTAGACGGACCCCGCTGCTACTATACTCCCCTGCTTCACAGGCCGCTGGATGTAGCCGTCGACGTATTCCCGTGCTAGTTAGCAGGTCTAGCAAGCACGTGTCTATCAGTCCAAAACGGCCCGATATGTCCACATCCAGAAATGTCTGGCGGTCGTACGTGATCACGGAGTGACCACGATGTGAGCCAGCCATAAAGTTTGTAGAATTATCCGGTATTTCTGCCAAATGTTCCATATTTAGCAGGAGCTCCCTATTATATACATATATATATATATATATATATATATATATATATATATATATATACATATATGTATACATGTATACTTTAGGTCAGGAAAAACAGAGGCCGAGTTAAAAAGTTTGGGGACCCTTGACCTCGACGAAAAATCCAACAAGGAACACTTGTACCATGAAATTCATAGTCAACACATGCTTTGCCTTTAAAACATTTACCAGGCTTGAGCTTCTTATAGAGGAAGCTTTACAATTAAGCTCCCTACTAACCTAGACTCATTCAGGTAAATCTGTGTTGGAGTGAAAACACCAAAACCGGACAGCAGTTCTCGGATTCCAACGAGGCAGCATGTGGCATTGTTTAATGTAGGTCGACGTTGTCGCATTATGCTGTTTGTTGGCAGGTTAGAAGTCCAAGCCACTGAATGGCAGGTAGCCAGTGTAATCCTGTTTAACAAGATCCACGCTGATGTCAGTGGGGTCACACGAGGAGCCTGGAGAGGTCAAGTTGCTGCTCGCCGGCCAAAACAAACGTCTCTGTTTGTGCCCATTCTCAGATAGGAGGAATTAACCAAGTGGTATTCAAAGTGTGGGCAACGATTAATGGCCTATCCACAGCGAAACCTAGATTTCCAGACTTTATTGGTTCTTGGACAGGGTCCTTGAATAGAAAAGTGTGTATATTGAACATGAAGTTTGTACGTTAAAACATTTTTCTAAACACATTTCTAGATAATCTTATTTATCTCAGCATACTTCACGAATTATCATTTATTTTTTTTATTTTTTTTATGTTATTAGTTATGGTGTATATTGTGAATAAATTGAAAACAGAAAGTGAACAAAAGTTTTAGCAACTGCTACGCAAAAGAAAAGGGGTACGATTAAAAAAGCTCTGCTTCTTCTCCTTTTCGAACATGTTGAATAGAGAAATTAAAAATTGTGGTATATCATTTTGTATGCATGTATGTTCGAAATAAACACAAACTCTACTCAAAATAAACAATATCAACTGGGTTCGAGCCCCAACAAAATCCATATTTTAGTAAAAGATATCAAGCACTATACAGCGCTGTAAATCAAACAAACATAACAAGGGGGTGATTACTCAATGTTCTATTTAAATAGACAAAAGCAATTTCATGCTAACCATACAGTGCCAGGAAACAAAAATACAAGTCAGCCGTTAGAATGTGTCATGTACCAAAATATATGACTTTGAGGGGTACACTTTCAAAATTAGCCAAACAAAGCTAGCATGCTAATAATGTTTGCATCCTTACTTACTTACATCTTAAAGTTAGCATGTTAACAGTTAACACACGTCAAGTACCAAAATATCTGAGTCTAAGATATGTACCCACACAATTATCTAAAACGCTTGCACACTAACATCTGAATGCTAACAGTTAGCATGCATCAGGTACCATAATTTATGACTCTAAGGGTTATGCCTGCAAAAATAGCTAAAAAAAACAATGTTATGCTATTATGCTAACAATTGTCTAGCATCAGTAAGTAGCATTTTGTCTTTGGAACAGTTTAAACCGGTTGAGGAATGTTGGAAATGTGAATTTTTGGGTAAGAAAATGCACATTCATTGTAAATGGGCAAAGATGGAATTCCTGAAAATGTCGGTTTGAAAAAAAAAAAAAGAAGAAAATGGTAGTACGCATGTCATCAATGAGCCAAACATTTTAAAAGTGGAATGGCTTTACTGCTTTCCAGCATTCATCTAATAAAGTCAAAACAACATCTAGCGCAGTGTTTCTCAACCTTTTTTCAGTGATGTACCCCCTGCGAAAAAATTTTTAAATTCAAGTACCCCCTAATAAGAACAAAGCATTTTAGGTTGAAAAAAAAAGATAAAGTAAAATACAGCACTATGTCATCAGTTTCCATCCATCCATCCATTTTCTACCGCTTTTTCTCTTTTGGAGCGCTGGTGCCTATCTCAGCTACAATTGGGCGGAGGCGGGCTTTCTGATTTAATAAATTGTATAACAGTGCAATATATTGCTCATTTGAAGTGGTCTTTCTTGAACTATTTGGAAAAAAAGATAGAAAAATAACCAAAAACGTGTTAAAAAATAAACAAGTGATTCAATTATAAATAAAGATTTCTACACATAGAAGTATTAATCAACTTAAAGTGCCCTCTTTGGGGATTGTAATAGAGATCCATCTGGATTGATGAACTTCATTCTAAACGTTTCTTCACAAAAAAAAAGAAATATTTAACATCAATATTTATGGAACATGTCCACAAAAAAATCTAGCTGTCAACATTGAATATTTCATTGTTGCATTTCTTTTCTTACATACATATTTTCTTGAAGTATTATTCAATAAATATATTTATAAAAGATTTTTGAATTGTTGCTATTTTTAGAATATTTAAAAAAAAATCTCACGTACCCCTTGGCATACCTTCAAGTACCCCCAGGGGTACGCGTACCCCCATTGGAGAACCACTGATCTAGCGGAACGGTCCTTTTTTTCAGCCGCTCTACCAACAACACATTGTCACTAGCCCTGTTGTGCACTCTCAGTTTGAAATAATAATTTAGAAAAACTTTATAGTTTTCAGGCTGCTACAATTGTTAGCAATACAAAATACAATTCACATCACCTTGTTGGTTAATCGTATTCTTCCGTGCTGACTGAATGGATGCACAGATATGGATCAGCCCCACCAAAATGGCTGTGATGCCGGGCACAAAATGTTCATATACTGAGACAAGGCTGGTACGTCAAAGCATATTTTCATTCGGTCCATGGTTTGTAAATCGAGGTTCTACTGCAACTGCTTAGCAGATCTTGATTTATGTCCGCGATGAGACATGGAATTAGACTGTTTTTTGTTTTTTTCTAAAAAGGTTAAAGATAAACCACAGTGTATAAAAATGCCCCCCTCCCCATTTTGATGCACTGTATGCTCCACTTTGGAAAAACAAGTTCAAACATTCAGGTCTAACAAAATAAAAGCCTGTTCTTTTATTTGCCCGAGAAATAACCATATAAGTACATTCATTCCATCATTGAGTAATTCAATGAGGATCACAGACATCAATCCATCCATTTTCTACTGCTTATTCCCTTTGGGTTCGCGGGGGGCACTGGTGCCTATCTCAGCTACGATCGGGCGGAAGGCGGTGTACACCATGGACAAGTCGCCATCTCATCGCAGGGCCAACACAGATAGACAGACAACATTCACACTCACATTCACACACTAGGGCCAATTTAGTGTTGCCAATCAACCTATCCCCAGGTGCATGTCTTTGGAGGTGGGGGGAAGCCGGAATACCGAGAGGAAACCCACGCAGTCACGGGGAGAACATGCAAACTCCACACAGAAAGATACCGAGCCCGGGATTGAACCCAGGACTACTCAGGACCTTCGTATTGTGAGACAGACGCACTAACCCCTCTGCCACCGTGAAGCCCGGATCACAGACAGTCGCACCAAAAAGAAATATTGTGGCATCTAAACTGTTGGCTGCTTCCACTCGTTTGTTTCATTGCACCGCACTAATGCCTCTCATCTCCATATGTTGAGGAGTGAAGAGGGAGGGGGTTGGCGCATGTGTGCGGGTGTGTGCTGCACGCGGGGTGTCAGGGATTAGCCCGTTCTGTCTGGACATATGCCTTGTATAATCGCACCACGAGGGATGCTCATTGTCTGGATCTGGGGGTACAAACTCAACCAAGCCTTCCTTATGCGGTACATAGATCATCATCACAACATATACTACTGAACTGGGTAAGAACATACTCAACCAACAGGGAGCAATACGTGCAGCAAGGCGAACACACAAATCACAATATATCTTGTGGCATACCCCAGGAAACAATACTGGGGCAAACAGCTTCTCTCTATATATACACAACATGTTCAAAGTTACAAAGACTTAGTGTCCTGAAGTGAGGGGAAACTGAGTGAATACTGACAGGTTATATGATTATTTATTTTAAACTCTTATTTGGGCCACTTTAAAATGAATATTTCGGCATGTATTTGTAAAAAAAAAAAAAATAAATAAAATAAAATATATCGCCAAATTATTTAGGGGGGCTTAAGAATATTTTAGGATGGCTTGAGCCAAATACTATTATTTAGCTCATTCACGTAAGAGACTAGACGTATAAGATTTTGTCGGATTTAGCAATTAGGACTGACAGATTATTTGGTAAATGTATAGCATGTTCTATATGTTATAGTTATTTGAATGACTCTTACCATAATATGTTACATTAAAGGCCTACTGAAACCCACTACTACCGACCACGCAGTCTGATAGTTTATATATCAATGATGAAATCTTAACATTGCAAAACATGGGAAATCATCAAAAACATGACAAAGCGAGGAGCTGGTTAACTTTATGAAGCAGTTGGAGCGCAGCACTTTTAGTCTGCATCATTCTGAAGCAGAATAAGTCGATAATGCCAGTAGGGCTGGGCGATATATCGATATACGCGATATATCGCGGGTTTGTCTCTGTGCGATATAGAAAATGACTATATCGTGATATGCGAGTACACGCAGTTGCTTTGAGCGGCGAGCGTTACACTACAGGCTCTTCTTCACTTTTTCTTGTCTCTCATTTTCAAAGAGACATACACAAGCGCACCTTCGTACACACGTCACATACTGTCACGTCATACGTCACATACGTATACGCCCTCCGGAGCAGAGAGGTAGCAGCATGGGTAACGTTAGCTGGGATGCTAGCGGAGCCGTGCGAGTGATAATACGAGAGAAAGAAGGTGCGAATCTGGTAACAACTATAGGAAGAAATAATTCCCAAGAAAAACAGCAGCGGTGGTTCGGCTTCAAGCGGGAATATGTTGAATAGACAACTTTAATTTGTCAAGTGTGGGGCACAAGCGTTGCTACCAAAAGTAGCATTACTGATAATATGTAGCATCATTTGAAAAGTCACCTGCTAATAACTGTATAATAAATACAGTTTGGGTCAATTGACTTAGTTGTGATTTCTTTCTCTGCATGAAAGTTTAAAATGAGCATATATTAATGCAGTATAAACATGATTGTTTTAATGTAGACATATAGAATCATCATACTGCTGTGATTATATGTATCAAGTGTTCATTCAAGGCTAAGGCAAAATATCGAGATATATATTGTGTATCGCGATATGGCCTAAAAATATTGAGATATTAAAAAAAGGCCATATCGCCCAGCCCTAGATGCCAGCAAAAATATGGAGAAGCTACTGATGGTGTGTTTGACAGAATAGCAGCTGGAAGGGGATACCGTAAAAGTCCACTCTCCAAGGTAAATACAGTACAATTATTATTTTTACATTATTTCATAAAACCACTGTGGTTGTTCTACATTATATTGTTTTCTTATTTCATGTATTGTAATATTCTTATCCAAAAGGTTTTTGAAGAGGCATGTAACCTGTAAAAAATTTTATATTTTGGGGGACCAAGCATCTATTAAATTGACTCTAATTCATTTCAATGGATGATGCTAAACTGGACTATTGTTTGTATGACGGGGTTAATCCCTAATGATATACTTAAGTTATGAATTGATAATTACCACATTTATAGTGACATCATAACTCGCACAACTAAATCTCCGTCCTCCTCCTCCTCCTTGTTGATTAGCAGGTATAATCCCTGATGGCCCATCTGCCAACGCAGTAAATCCACTAAACACATCTCTACTGTAACGAGGCTGGGACAAGTTGGCCGTTACCGGGACCTCTAAGAATGAATTTACACCTTCTTTTTAATCAAGTCCTCCTTGGATGTAACAACATGCTCTCATGCCACCCCTTTCACACTGATAACCAACTTTCCTGCACAAAATCCACACTAACATGCAATGTCAATACATTTTCTGAAAAAAAAAAAAAAATATATATATATATATATATATATATAAAATTAATATTAATGAAGGAGTTTAATCACAAACAAACATAACTATTGTACTCGACTGTCGACGGCTTAAAATATATAATGTAGTAACAGACATGTTCATAACAATATGTAATGTGTACAATATTAGCTGTATTTTGGTCATTTTAAGCATTTTCTCCCATTTCCATTGCAGCACACTTCTGACTTTAGGCAACAAATATGTGTTCCTACTAGGGCTGGGCGATATGGCCTTTTTTTAATACCGCAATATTTTTAGGCCATATCGCGATATACGATATATTTCTCTGTATTTTGCCTTAGTCTTGAATGAACACTGGATACATATAATCACAGCAGTATGATGATTCTATGTGTCTACATTAAAACATTCTTGTTCATACTGCACTAATATATGCTACTTTTAAACTTTCATGCAGAGAAGGAAATCACAACTAAGTCAATTTACCAAAACTGTATTTATTAAAGTTATTAGCAGGTGACTTTTCAAATGATGCTACATATTAGCAGTAATGCTATTTTTGGTAGGCCCCACACATGACAAATTAAAGTTGTCTATTAGACATATTCCCGCTTAAAGCCGAACCACCGCTGTTTTTCTTGGGAATTAATTTTTTCTTCATTTGTTACAAGATTCGCACCTTCTTTCTCTCGCAACAACCCGCTAACATAACAGCTAACGTTAGCCACGCCGCTACCTCACTGCTGGGCGAGGGCGTGTACGTATGTGACGTATGACGTGACAGTATGTGACGTATGTAAGAATGTGCACCTGTTTGTCTGTGAGAAGGAGACACAGGAAAGAGCGAGGAGAGCTTGTAGTGTAATGCCCGCAGCTAAAAACAACTGCGTGACAACATCTACTCGAATATTATGATATAGTTATTTTCTATATCGCACAGAGACAAACCCGCGATTTATAGCGTATATCGATATATCGCCCAGCCCTAGTTCCTACTTCCGGAAACAAAAGCGAGTGTGTTCTAATCATGGCAGACTTGGTAACAGACAACGTAGGTGACTATTTTTTGACAACTGAGGATTCATAACCTTATCTTTTTGAAGCTGAACATACAGAGGACAAACTTCTGCAAGCATGAAAAGAGGGTGGAGCAGACGGAAGCCCAGAAAGGGAGGTAAATGTGGAACTTGGGGCCAAGCTATGCCGAAATAAATGGATTTCTTCTCGTCTCTTGTGAGGATTGTGAACAATATGTACAATTCCAGAAAAAAAGTGCAATTTCCCTTTAAATAAATCTCAAAGGGCTACAATAATAAACACATTTTAAAACAGTCAATGATTAGCCATTAAAACAGATAAAATGCTAAGACTAAAATGCAAGAAAAACAAAAAAAAAAACAATAAATAATTCCATCCATCCATTTTCTACCGCTTATTCCCTTTCGGGGTCACGGGGGGTGCTGGCGCCTATCTCAGCTACAATAAATAATTATTGTAATAATAATAAAAATTCTGATAATTATACTAAAAAGTGGTGTATTTGAAATGTAAGCTCCATGACATGGTGTAATTTCGTGGTCCAAAAGAAGTGATTTACACTTTTTCTAAAATGGTGATGCTCAAACAACATCAAATATACTTAAAAAAATAATTTTGGAAGACCCCTTAGTCCATTAATAATGCATCATTTCATGAAATGTTCTATTCCAAAAAGAAGAACAGCATTGTGAGGTTCTTGAGAACTGAAGCTGGCTGACCCAAAATGGCGGCCACAGAGTCACAGAAGCAGCAAAGACGAGCAGCGGCTTACTCCACGTACTGTGGCAAACCTCTAACTGCACCCCCCTTTCCTGACTCTTACCCGGGCAAGATTAACAGATCACTAGAATAACAGGGCTTGATTGCGTTCCCTGTGGAAGACTTTTAAGGGATGAGGTGACCCCACACAGATTACAAGATGGCAATGTAATCCTAGTTTGAGGGCTGAAGGGGATCACAATGTGCAACACCCCCCAGAAGTCTCCGAAGGAGCAGATGTTAATCAAATCTTGTTTGTTGTGACAAACACACTTTTAACTGATGCATGACTCAAACGTTTATTTTCAAAATGTACAATAAATGTGCTCACTATAATACATTGTTACCCTGAAGAATGGTAACTTTGCTAATTGGGTAACTTTTCACACTTCATTATGTCTCTCAAGCGGCTGTCATGATGTGGACTATGGTGTGGTTTGTTTTCCCGAGGTGCAGAGCGACTTGATCGGACACGATGTGAAGGTAATGACATATTTTCATCTTAACTCAAAAAAAGGTACAAAGGTAAGGCACTTACAGAGGAGGTACAAAAACCTGGCTCTGAAAACAAAAACTCACACAATGGGAGAACTATGAACATAAAACAAAACTTACAAACTATGGCATGAAAAATGTACTTGGACCGAGAAAGAGCATGGATCATCGGCATGGATAACATAGGTGTGTAGGAGGTGATAGAGGGTGATGTTCCCAGGCTGACTGCCTGGCAACTACAGGCTTGAATAAGTGCAGTGATGACAGGTGCGTGAGTCCAGACAAATCAGGTGCGTGAGTCGTGAACACATAACAGGTGAAAACTGATGGGTTGGCATGGTGACAAAACAAACAAGAGTGCCCAATGAATATAAAACAGAACGTGACAAGAAAAAATGACAGCGGCAGTGTGTTAAAGAAAAGAAAAGCCATCAGCACGAAGGTACTACTAAACATTAACGCTTACCAAAATGTGGCCGCTCGACGACTGAGATCATAATCAAGAATAAAGATCCTAATGCTGTCAAACGATTAATTATTAAATCCAACTTTTGAATTTTGATTGTAAATCATTTGCTTGCATTATTTAAATTAACGCCAACATTTTGACACAAATGCAAATGTATTGTCAGAAATATTCAACATGAGAATGTGTTAAATGTTTTTTTTTAATGCCTGTCATGTACAGTGGGGCAAAAAAGTATTTAGTCAGCCACCGATTGTGCAAGTTCTCCCACTTAAAATGATGACAGAGGTCTGTAATTTTCATCATAGGTACACTTTAACTGTGAGAGACAGAATGTGAAAAAAAATCCAGGAATTCACATTGTAGGAATTTTAAAGAATTTATTTGTAAATTATGGTGGAAAATAAGTATTTGGTCAACCATTCAAAGCTCTCACTGATGGAAGGAGGTTTTGGCTCAAAATCTCACGATACATGGCCCCATTCATTCTTTCCTTAACACGGATCAATCGTCCTGTCCCCTTAGCAGAAAAACAGCCCCAAAGCATGATGTTTCCACCCCCATGCTTCACAGTAGGTATGGTGTTCTTGGGATGCAACTCAGTATTCTTCTTCCTCCAAACACGACGAGTTGAGTTTATACCAAAAAGTTCTACTTTGGTTTCATCTGACCACATGACATTCTCCCAATTCTCTGCTGTATCATCCATGCATCCATTATCCTTCCATCAGTGAGATCTTTGAATGGTTGACCAAATACTTATTTTCCACCATAATTTACAAATAAATTATTTGAAATTCCTACAATGTGAATTCGTGGAATTTTTTTTCACATTCTGTCTCTCACAGTTGAAGCGTACCTAAGATGAAAATTACAGACCTCTGTCATCATTTTAAGTGGGAGACCTTGCACAATCGGTGGCTGACTAATTACTTTTTTGCCCCACTGTATTTGCCCATAACTTTCCGTAGGAGTGTATTTTGAAGTGAAAGTTGCCACTAGTCAAAGTCCCCTCCCTCATCCTTGCACTGGCGTATGCATTGACTTAATCACTGGCTGTATAATAACCCACAGCACCTTAAGTAACCAACCGTCTTTAGTAAGTAAATGGGTAATTGTGTGGCCAAAATACATTGTGTGATTAAACTGATTAATCACCTGTTAATGCATTAACTTCCAATGTCTAACCTAGGGGTGTCAAACTCATTATAGATCTGGGGCCACATGGAGAAAAATCTACTCCCAAGTGGGCCGGACTGGTAAAATCACGGCCCGAGAACTTAAAAATAAAAACAACTTCAGTTTGCTTTCTTTGTTTAAGAATAGAACAAGCACATTCTGAAAATGTACAAATCATAATGTTGTTGTTTTTTTACACTTACATGTTTTGGGTAATAGTATTCTATCTTTATTTGTTGTTATTTACACTGAATAAATGATGTGATAATGTTCATCAGTCGACTCATTGGTTTTAATTTTCAATCTGTCAAGAAAAAAAAATAATATCAAAATGTAATTACAGGATGTTATTTATGTAATTTGCTCATTTTCCTCGACTGGTGCAGTTACATCATGTGGTGTATTTTACATTTTTAAATAGGTAAAAATGATCTACAAAGATACAAAGAATTGATATTGCAACATGTAGTGGACACATTTGGAACAGCAGTTTCTTTAATTGAAAAATTTCGGCCTAATCCGGCCCGTAAACAGGTTTTATCCGGCCCGTGGGATGAGTTTGCTAAGTATAAAAATGAGCCGTACGTTGGACCCTCCTGGTCTAACCAGACGTTGTAACGATGATAATAAGGCAGTCGATCAACAATCGCTACAAAGATAAAATAAGCTCGCAACCACACTAAAACAACATCAGCAAACTTAACTGTCTTCCTCCACCAACACTCCTGCAAAGGACTCATGTCATATTCATGGCCTCGCAGACAGTCGGAATTCACAGCACTCTTCTCTAGCGTTGCCCTCAACTAAGGATTACATATTTTGTATGCTAGCACATATACTAAAAAGGGAATCCCCACGAATAAACATAGCGAGCTCATGTGTGACTTCTTCCACCTCAACAAACAAATGCACGGTAAAGATTGGATTATTTAGTGAGATCTTCCTATCGGTCCCACTTGGGCTTGGGCTTTGGCCGAGTGCTAAACAGACGATCAAACATGACTATCTCAAGCAGGGGTGTTCAAATGTTTCCCAGCATCACACACACACACACACACACACACACACACACACACACACACACACACACACACACACACACACACACACAGACACACACACAGACATAAACGCAAACACACACACACACACAAAAACAATTGCACAATGTGGGGACCACTTTGATACCTTTTGTACAATACACATACTAAAAGCAATAACAGGTTGGTCAATCAATATGTGCAAAATGATCTCAACCAAACATCCACATGATACTGTAGCTTTGTGGAAAATCTTGTTATTATTATCATTATTTACTAATATAAGATGCCACAAATGATTGACGGATGCAAGGCAGAGAGTGGGAACTCAGACCTTTGTGAGTTTGGACTTAATTGCAAACTGGACAACACCTTGGAGACATTTTATGCTCTGCAAGGCTAAGTTTGATGAAATTGAGGACCGGGAAATAAACAATTAGAGTGGTGTTTTCGCTTGCTCAAACACAAACATTCTATTCGGGACAGTGTGGCGCAGTGGAAGAGTGGCCGTGCGCAACCCGAGGGACCCTGGTTCAAATCCCACCTAGTACCAACCTCGTCACGTCCGTTGTGTCCTGAGCAAGACACTTCACCCTTGCTCCTGATGGGTGCTGGTTGGCGCCTTGCATGGCAGCTCCCTCCATCAGTGTGTAAATGGGTAAATGTGGAAGTAGTGTCAAAGTGTTTTGAGTACCTTGAAGGTAGAAAAGCGCTATATAAGTACAACCCATTTATCATTTATCATTTATTCTGGATTCTAATCTGCAAGCAACCTGGCAAGGTCGTTGCTTCGGGATTCCCCCGGAGGACAGTGCAGCAAAGACGCGAAAAAATATTTCCTGGGGATTTGAAGTTTGTTTGTCGTGCCTGCAAAGCAACTCCAGGCCTACAGACATAACACACTCATGGAGGTGGAAACATCATGCTTTGGAGCTGTTTTTCTGCTAAGGGGACAGGACGACTGATCCGTGTTAAAGAAAGAATGAATGGGGCCATGTATCTTGAGATTTTGAGCCAAAACCTCCTTCCATCAGTGAGAGCTTTGAATGAATGACCAAATACTTATTTTCCACCATAATTTACAAATAAATTCTTTAAAATTCCTACAATGTGAATTCCTGGATTTTTTTTTCACTTTCTGTCTCTCACAGTTGAAGTGTACCATCCATCCAGCCATCCATCGTCTTCCGCTTATCCGAGGTCGGGTCGCGGGGGCAGCAGCCTAAGCAGGGAAGCCCAGACTTCCCTCTCTCCAGCCACTTCGTCTAGCTCTTCCCGGGGGATCCCGAGGCGTTCCCAGGCCAGCCGGGAGACATAGTCTTCCCAACGTGTCCTGGGTCGTCCCCGTGGCCTCCTACCAGCTGGACATGCCCTAAACACCTCCCTAGGGAGGCGTTCGGGTGGCATCCTGACCAGATGCCCGAACCACCTCGTCTGGCTCCTCTCCATGTGGAGGAGCAGCGGCTCCAATTTGAGTTCCTCCCGGATGGTAGAGCTCTCACCCTATCTCTAAGGGAGAGCCCCGCCACACGGCGGAGGAAACTCATTTCAGCCGCTTGTACCCGTGATCTTATCCTTTCGGTCATGACCCAGAGCTCATGACCATAGGTGAGGATGGGAACGTGGATCGACCGGTAAATTGAGAGCTTTGCCTTCCGGCTCAGCTCCTTCTTCACCACAACGGATCGATACAACGTCTGCATTACTGTAGACGCCGCACCGATCCGCCTGTCGATCTCACGGTCCACTCTTCCCCCACTCGTGAACAAGACTCCTAGGTACTTGAACTCCTCCACTTGGGGCAGGGTCTCCTCCCCAACCCGGAGATGGCACTCCACCCTTTTCCAGGCGAGAACCATGGACTCGGACTTGGAGGTGCTGATTCTCATTCCGGTCGCTTCACACTCGGCTGCGAAACGATCCAGTGAGAGCTGAAGATCCCGGCCAGATGAAGCCATCAGGACTACATCATCTGCAAAAAGCAGAGATCTAATCCCGTGGCCACCAAACCGGATCCCCTCAACGCCTTGGCTGCGCCTAGAAATTCTGTCCATAAAAGTTATGAACAGAATCGATGACAAAGGACAGCCTTGGCGGAGTCCAACCCTCACTGGAAATGTGTCCGACTTACTGCCAGCAATGCGGACCAAGCTCTGACACTGATCATACAGGGAGCGGACTGCCACAATAAGACATTCAGGTACACCATACTCTCTGAGCACTCCCCACAAGACTTCCCGAGGGACACGGTCGAATGCCTTCTCCAAGTCCACAAAGCACATGTAGACTGGTTGGGCAAACTCCCATGCACCCTCAAGAACCCTGCCGAGAGTGTAGAGCTGGTCCACGGTTCCACGACCAGGACGAAAACCACACTGTTCCTCCTGAATCCGAGGTTCGACTATCCGGCGTAGCCTCCTCTCCAGTACACCTGAATAAACCTTACCGGGAAGGCTGAGGAGTGTGATCCCACGATAGTTGGAACACACCCTCCGGTCCCCCTTCTTAAAGAGAGGGACCACCACCCCGGTCTGCCAATCCAGAGGTACCGCCCCCGATGTCCACGCGATGCTGCAGAGTCTTGTCAACCAAGAGAGCCCCACAGCATCCAGAGCCTTAAGGAACTCCGGGCAGATCTCATCCACCCGCCGAGGAGCTTTTTAACTACCTCAGCGACCTCAGCCCCAGAAATAGGAGAGTCCACCACAGATTCCCCAGGCACCGCTTCCTCAAAGGAAGACGTGTTGGTGGGATTGAGGAGGTATTCGAAGTATTCCCTCCACCGATCCACAACATCCGCAGTCGAAGTCAGCAGAACACCATCCGCACCATACACGGTGTTGATAGTGCACTGCTTCCCCTTCCTGAGGCGGCGTATGGTGGTCCAGAATCGCTTCGAAGCCGTCCGGAAGTCGTTTTCCATGGCTTCCCCGAACTCTTCCCATGTCCGAGTTTTTGCCTCCGCGACCGCTAAAACTGCACACCGCTTGGCCCGTCGGTACCCGTCCACTGCCTCCGGAGTCCTATGAGCCAAAAGAACCCGATAGGACTCCTTCTTCAGCTTGACGGCATCCCTCACTGCTGGTGTCCACCAACGGGTTCTGGGATTACCTCCACGACAGGCACCAACAACCTTGCGGCCACAGCTCCAATCAGCCGCCTCGACAATAAAGGTTCGGAACATGGTCCACTCGGACTCAATGTCCCGCACCTCCATCGTGACATGTTCAAAGTTCTCCCGGAGGTGTGAATTGAAACTCTCTCTGACAGGAGACTCTGCCAGACGTTCCCAGCAGACCCTCACAATGCGTTTGGCCCTGCCAAGTCTGTCCGGCATCCTCCCCCACCATCGCAGCCAACTCACCACCAGGTGGTGATCGGTAGAAAGCTCCGCCCCTCTCTTCACCCGAGTGTCCAGAACATGAGGCTGCAAATCCGATGACACGACTACAAAGTCGATCATGGAACTGCGGCCTAGGGTGTCCTGGTGCCAAGTGCACATATGGACACCCTTATGTTTGAACATGGTGTTTGTTATGGACAATCCGTGACGAGCACAAAAGTCCAATAACAAAACACCACTTTGGTTTACATCCGGGCGACCATTGTTCCCAATCCCGCTTCTCCAGGTTTCACTGTCGTTGCCAACATGAGCGTTTAAGTCCCCCAGTAGGACAAGGGAATCACCCGGGGGAGCACTTTCCAGTACTCCCTCGAGTGTACCCAAAAAGGGTGGGTATTCTGAACTGCTGTTTGGTGCGTAAGCACAAACAACAGTCAGGACCCGTCCTCCCACCCGAAGGCGAAGGGAAGCTACCCTCTCGTCCACTGGGTTGAACTCAAACGTGAAGGCTTTGAGCCGGGGGGCAACGAGAATTGCCACCCCAGCCCGTCGCCTCTCACTGCCAGCAACGCCAGAGTGGAAGAGGGTCCAGTCCCTCTCGAGAGAAGTGGTTCCAGAGCCCTTGCTGTGCGTCGAGGTGAGTCCGACTATATCCAGCCGGAACTTCTCAACCTCGCGGACTAGCTCAGGCTCCTTCCCCCTCAGTGAGGTGACGTTCCAGGTCCCAAGAGCTAGCTTCTGTAGCCGAGGATCGGACCGCCAAGTGCCCTGCCTTCGGCTGCCGCCCAGCTCACAATGCACCCGACCTCTATGGCCCCTCCTATGAGTGGTGAGCCCATTGGAGGGATGACCCACGTTGCCTCTTCGGGCTGTGCCCGGCCGGGCCCCATGGGGACAGGCCCGGCCACCAGGCGCTCGCCATCGTGCCCCAACTCCGGGCCTGGCTCCAGAGCGGGGCCCCGGTGACCCGCGTCCGGGCGAGGGAAATCTGAGTTCATTTTGTTGTAATTCCATAGAAGTCTTTGAGCTGCTCTTTGTCTGATCACTCACCTAGGACCTGTTTGTCTTGGGAGACCCTACCAGGGGACATGAAAGCCCCCAGACAACATAGCTCCTAGGATCATTGGGACACGCAAACTCCTCTACCACGGTAAGGTAGCAGCTCAGGGAGGAGTGTACCTATGATGAAAATTACAGACCTCAGTCATCATTTTAAGTGGGAGAACTTGCACAATCGGTGGCTGTCTAAATACTTTTTTGCCCCACTGTATCATATTTTTAAAAAAACTGAATCCAAGTGTATTTTTAAGTGGGACCGACATTTTTTTAGAGCATAAAAAGTCTCTTATTCTTTTTGATAACATTGTTATTCTGAAGCTAACCAATAATAAATAAAATACGTCTTACCATTAATGCGACTTCTTGAACAGGTGTGGTAGGAAATGGATGGACGGATTAAAAGGCATGAGAATGTTTTATATTTTAAACGTTAATTTTAACACTGTGATTACCAGTGGAATTATTCATTACCTATTGTGCTAAGATTTATCTGAGAGAGAGATGCAGTCATCAAAAGAGCCACATTCGGCTTGAGAGCCATAGGTTCCCTACCCCTGGTCTAGAGGAAGTAAAGGTCATAACAATGATTCTGTAAGTGGACCTGTTAAGGGGTCACTCCCCTTGCTGGAGTGGAGCAGTGACGGAGGCTTCCTGCCGGGCAAACTGGATGAAGGCCTTTGGCCCACCTAAAGCACGAGGTGGCATGACATGTCAAATGCCTGTCGGGGGGCTCCAGTCTGGCGGTGGCGCCATGTCGCCAATCTTGGAACATCATTTCAACTCATCCGCTGTAAGCCAACGGCGAACTTACACTACCATTAAGCAAACACAGTTGCCCACAGCCCCAAGTCTCATAAAAAAACATAAATACATTGTTCTTCCATTCAAACAAATTTTTTAATTTTGTCTTAATTTCTGGGCTTCAAAATAAATTCAAATGTTTAATTAATGATGGTCATTTTCAACAGCTCTCTCCTCCCTTTTCACGCAATGGACAATTCTATGCCCCTCCACGGGCTTAATTTCGAAAGAGAGACCAAACAAATGTGTTGGCATGGTTATGAGTGTTTTTTTTTTTTGTAAAAATTAACTGTTATCCAAGTAAAGAAGACAAGGCAAGAACAAAAGCAAACAGTTTTTTATTAAAACTACCTAAGGTGTCAATCTGTTTGTATTCACCTTGTCTATTTGAAATTGCGTTCCTTTGCTTAATTTATAACTTTGTGAACCCTGTTGAAATTATCTTATTCTTTAGTCCAGGGGTCGGGAACCTTTTTGGCTGAGAGATCCATACAAGCCAAATATTTTAAAAAGTATTTCCGTGAGAGTCATATAATATTTTTTTTAAGACTGAATACAACTAATTCCGTGCATTTTTAAGTAAGACCAACATCTTGAGAGTATAATAAGTCTGTTATTCTTTTTAATAACATTGTTATTCTGAAGCTAACCAACAATAAATAAAATACTTCTTACCATTAATGCGACTTCTTGAACCGGTGCGGTAGGAACCGGATGGATGGATTAAAATGCATGAGAATATTTTATAGTTTGAACGTTATTTTTGACACTGTGATTGCCAGCGGAATTATTCATTACTTACTGTGTTAAGCAATGTCAGCTAATATTTATCTGAGAGCCAGATGCAGTCATCAAAAGAGCCACATCTGGCTCTAGAGCCATAGGTTCCCTACCCCTGCTTTAGTCTATACTTTAGTCTACCCATGCTATAGTTTCTATTATATTCTATCGCTTTTGTATAGTTGGTTTTGTTTATCATATGAATTTTGCTATTTGTTTTCCTCTGTTTTAGTGTCATGTTTTGTGGTCACGTTCTGTTCGGTTGTGCACTCATTGTGCACTCTTGTTTGTTTTTGTCACCATGACAACTCATTAGTTTTCACCTGTCACCTGATTCACTTGGACTCATGCACCTGTTAATCACCACAGCCCTATTTAAGCCTGTAGTTGCCAGGCAGTCAGCCTGGCGACATCCCCCTCTTCACACCCTTGTTATCCATGCCAATGATCCATGCTCCTTTCTCGTTCCAAGTAAGTTTTCGTTATTCATGCCATAGTTTGCAAGTTTTGTTTTATGTCGATAGTTTACGTTGTATTAATATTTTGTTTTCATGGCCCAGTTTTGTAACTTTGCTGAGAGCGTCTTTTGTTTACACACTTAGTTTTTTTGTAATAGTTTCGAGTGATTAATTAAAAGATGTCAGTACCTTCACGCCATGTCCGGTCCAGTCGATTTGCACCACGGGAAAACACACCACACCAAAGTCCACGCCATGACATTTTGAGAGTGTAAGAGTTGTATTTTCTTCTGAAACTGAGCTACAGTATTAAACAATTGCCTTTGGGGATCATTAAAGTTAGTCTAAGTTTTTTCACCGACATCGAATGTATGTGATTAGCAACATTGCAAGAACTACTGTCAGTGCAGAGTGCATGTGAAGACTTTTAATTACAAATATGTGATTATTAAACCACTACAAATAGTAAACTAGTGTGACCGAAGGTCTGCTAAGATGTACTGTAAGCTCAGTAGATAGTCAACCACAGTCTTGCCTCGTTCAAACACAGCCACCATTAATGGCTCTCTGTTTCCCACAAGCCACACACTTCTAGCCCTCACAATAATACTCCTACGAATGACATATTTTCCAACTGCACTAGCAAAATATTGATCAATACTATATTGATGAACAAAAAACAATTATCGGATGATATCGGCTTGCATCTAACATCTCCGATACAGGCAATCCTGCAGTGTGCTTACTCCTGCAAAAATTGACAACTACATGACCCCAAATAAGCACACAAGTTTGGTCTTTTATTGTATTTAAGTCAAGTAATTTACAAAAGGTAAACATAGTAGGCTATATATTACATATATATACCAGACAACAACTAACCACACAAGCTAAACATACAAAATGTGTGTCCTTAAAGGCCTACTGAAATTAGATTTTCTTATTTAAACGGGGATAGCAGGTCCATTCAATGTGTCATACTTGATCATTTCGCAATATTGCCATATTTTTGCTGAAAGGATTTAGTAGAGAACATCCACGATAAAGTTCGCTACTTTTGATTGTTAACAGAAAAGCCCTGCCTTTACTGCAAGTCGCAGACGATGACGTCACCCGTTGAGGGCTCCTCACATCCTCACATTTTTTTTTAATGGGAGCCTCCAACAAAAAGAGCTATTCGGACCGAGAAAACGACAATTTCCCCATTAATTTGAGGGAGGATGAAAGATTCGTGTTTGAGGATATTGATAGCGACGGACTAGAAAAAAAAATAAAAAAATCAAAATCAAGTTAAAAAAAAAAAACGATTGCATTGGGACGGATTTAGATGATTTTAGACGCATTTACTGGGATAATTCTGGGAAATCCCTTATCTTTCTATTGTGTTGCTAGTTTTTTAGTGAGTTTAATAGTACCTGATAGTCGGAAGGGTGTATCCACGGGTGTGTTGATGCCAGTGTCTGATGGAAGTCGACGGCAGCAATACGAACGGCACAAGCTCAGCTGATCTCCGATAAGTGGCAACTTTTTACCACAATTTTCTCACTGAAAACTGCTGGTTGACATTTGGTCAGGATCCATGTTCGCTTGACCGCTCTGATCCATAGTAAAGCTTCACCTCCGGGAATTTTAAACAAGAATTCACCGTGTGTTTGTGTGGCTAAAGGCCAAAGCTTCCCAACCCCATCTTTCTACTTTGACTTCTGCATTATTAATTGAACAAATTGCAAAAGATTCCGCAACACAGATGTCCAGAATACTGTATAATTATGCGGCTAAAGCAGACGACTTTTAGCTGTGTGCGTGTGCAGCGCTAATATTTCCTAACAGTCCGTGACGTCATGCGTACACGTCATAATTCCGCGACGTTTTCAACAAGAAACTCCCGGGGAATTTAAAATTGCAATTTAGTAAACTAAAAAGACCGTATTGGCATGTGTTGCAATGTTAATATTTCATCATTGATATATAAACTATCAGACTGAGTGGTCGGTAGTAGTGGGTTTCAGTAGGCCTTTAATTAAAAAATATTGCTTTCAAAAACACCATATTTGCCAAAATAAATTAATTATAGTTGCATATTACTTACACATGCAAAGTCTCCAAGGCACAAACTTATTAAAGTTAAAGTGCCACCGATAGTCTCACATACACACTCGGGGTGGGGAAATTACCCTTTGCACCATCCTCTTGTTCCACCCTCTGGGAGGTGAGGGGAGCAGTGAGCAGCAGCGGTTGCCGCGCTCAGAAATCATTTTGGTGATTTAACCCCCAAATCCAACCCTTGAAGCTGACCGCCAAGCAGGGAGGTAATGGGTCCCACTTTTATAGTCTTTGGTATGACTCGGCCGGGGTTAGAACTCACGACCTACCGATCTCAGGGCGCACACTCTGACCACAAGGCCACTGAGCAGGTTATTATTAGAAGGTATCCAGTAAAAAAATGTGTGCGCATTATTCAACTTGCTGTGCCATGACCTTAATTTGATGAACTACTCTGACCACTAAGTGTCGCGAAAAACTAATATCCACTCGAATTGAATTTAAAAACAACTGAAATCCATTCCACACAGTTAATAATAAATAGGTTAATAGTTTTCATAACTAACATGTTTCTCTATTTGACTAATTCCACTTGATCAAATATTTTTTCCAACATGCCTACAAAATAATACAAGTTTCCACTATGTACTATGATACATCGGTCAATACTGAAGGCTCCAATATTGGTATCGTATTGGAAGTTACAAAAAAAGTTTGCTAAATGTAGGGCTGGGCGATATGGCCTTTTATTAATATCTCGATATTTTTAGGCCATGTCACGATACACGATATATATCTCGATATTTTACCTTAGCCTTGAATGAACACTTGATGCATATAATCACAGCTGTATGATGATTCTATGTGTCTACATTAAAACATTCTTGTTCATACTGCACCTGGGGATAGGTTGATTGGCAACACTAAATTGGCCCTAGTGTGTGAATGTGAGTGTGAATGTTGTCTGTCTATCTGTGTTGGCCCTGCGATGAGGTGGCGACTTGTCCAGGGTGTACACCGCCTTCCGCCCGATTGTAGCTGAGATAGACGCCAGCGCCCCCCCCCGACCCCAAAAGGGAATAAGCGGTAGAAAATGGATGGACGGATGGATGTTCATACTGCATTAATATATGCTACTTTTAAACTTTCATGCAGAGAAGGAAATCACAACCAAGTCAATTGACCAAAACTGTATTTATTAAACAGTTATTAAGCAGTGGCCTAACATTCATGTCATTTCCAAAACAGAAAGTGCAAGATTGTCAGAGACATTTTAAAACAAGTTATGAGTGCACTTTTGTGCATGATGTCACTAAGATGACATATCAAAACAACATTAAATTAAAGTGCACTTTTTGTACAGAACGCCACAACAATAGTTTAAAAGAAATAAAGTGCACTTTTGTGCATGATGTCACACAAGATATTTCAATAACTGTCAAATAAAAATGAGCTGCATAATAGAAAATCAAATAGTGTATGTCCTTTGCTATGTGGTAGGTTCCTGCGGACGTTATCTCCTTCTGTTGTTGACTTTTTTTTTCATACGGTGTTGATGTGGAAATAGTTGCTTCTGCATGTTGTTGGTGTGGCACCGAACAGAGATGTTGACATGCGGAGTTTCAAGCACTCTTCATTCTCTAGCGGGTGACTTTTCAAAAAATGCTACATTAATAGTGCTGCTACTTTTTGTAGCAACGCTTTTGTTGTATAAATGTTGAACATCTTCCCGCTTGAAGCCAAACCACCGCCAGACGATGGATCCCGTTCTGTTTTTCTTGGTAATTAATTCTTCCTCCTTTTGTTTCCAGTTTTGCACCTTCTCTCTCTAGTATTACCACCCGCACCTCGCCGTTAGCAGCACAGCTAACGTTACCATGTCGCTACCTCTCTGCTCTGTAGGAGCGTGTGAGGTTGCACACGTGACGTGTGTAAAAAGGTGCACTTGTTTTATGTCTCTGTCAGGAGAGACAAGAAAGAGTGGGAAACACATGCAGTGTAATGTCCGCAGCTAACAGCAAATGCGTGAGAATGTATACTCAAATATCACGATATAATATTTTTCTATATCGCACAGAGACAAACCCATGATTTATATCGTATAATGATATATCGCCCAGCCCTAGTTCCTACGTCCGCAAACAAAAGGGAGCGTGTTCTAATCATGGCAGACTTGCCCTAGCTAAATGGCTTACACGTCATGAAATGTTGATTAAAGGGGAACATTATCACCAAACCTATGCAAGCGTCAATATATACCTTGATGTTGCAGAAAAAAGACCATGTATTTTTTTAACCGATTTCCGAAATCTAAATGGGTGAATTTTGGCAAATTAAACGCCTTTCTGTTTATCGGTCTTTTACCGATGACGTCAGAACGTGACATCACCGAGGTAACACACCCGCCATATTCATTTTCACATTACAAACACCGGGTCTCATCTCTGTAATTTTCCGTTTTTTCGACTATTTTTTGGAACCTTGGAGACATCATGCCTCGTCGGTGTGTTGTCGGAGGGTGTAACAACACTAACAGGGAGGGATTCAAGTTGCACCACTGGCAAGAAATCTTCCGCCAGACCCCCATTGAATGTACCAGAGTGTCTTCACATTTGACCGGCGATGCTAAGACAGACATGGACCAGAGATGTATGGATAACCTGCAGATGCATTTGCAACAATTAAGTCAACGAAATCACAAAGGTGAGTTTTGTTGATGTTGTTGACTTATGTGCTAATCAGACATATTTGGTCACGGCATTTCTGCAAGCTAATCGATGCTAACATGCTACGCTAATCGATACTAACATGCTATTCACGCTAGCTGTATGTACATTTGAAACTAGATACCCACATTTAATGCGAAACAAACACTTACCAATCGACGGATTTAAGTTGCTCCAGTGTCACAAGATGCGAAAGTCCTGATCGTTTGGTCCGCACATTTTACCGGCGATGCTACTAAGGCAGCCATGCTATGGGCCACTTCATTAGGTACACCCACGCTATGGCCGAATAGCGTCAATAGCTATTCGCTCAATAGCTTCAGTTTCTTCTTCAATTTTGTTTTTGCTATCTGCCTCCATACTCCGACCATCTGTTTCAATACATGCGTAATCTGTTGAATCGCTTAAGCCGCTGAAATCCGAGTTTGAATCCGAGCTAATGTCGCTATATCTTGCAGTGGTAACCGCCATATTGTTTGTATTGGCAGCCCTGTATGATGTCACAGGGAAATGGATAGTGGTTTCGGAGATAGTGAAAATAAAGCACTTTAAAGCTTTATCTAGGGATATTCCGGGACCGGTAAAATTTTGAAAAAAAATTCAAAAAATACAACAAGCCACTGGGAACTGATTTTTATTGTTATTAACCCTTTTGAAATTGTGATAATGTTCCCCTTTAATGTTCCTATTAAAATAAATCATAGAGATCAGTGACACTCATTGAGTGGCTCTCGATGCTTGTATGGTAGTTTCTAATAGGCGGAAGGCCCCAGTGATTAAATTATCCTTGGGCCCCCAAATGACTAAATACACCCCTCGCTAAGGGTACCCAACTCCTCCATAGTCGACTAATCTCAGACACCCCTACTCTTACCAATACCCCTAAATTGCCAGGTCGCCACATTATTTTCAGAAGGTAGAAAGTATTTTTATGTGTTCTTCTGTACACCTTTTATTGTTTTCATTGTGAGGGACTATGGATGCTTCCGAGTTACAACACATCAGTTAAGTCGACCAACATTTGAGAAAAATCAAACTGAAGTTTTTTAGGGGGAAAAAGAGAAGAGCGGCCAACATTCAGCGAGCTAAGCTTTTGCCGTGAGAAGAGCTTATCTTCCCACCACAGCGAATATGAGCTTCTCAATTAGATGAAAGGCTTTCTCCCTTCTCTAATTTTTTTTTTTTTTTTGTTCAATTTCTCCAGGCAATTTATTTAGGGTGGAGGGGAGTGGGGGTGGAGGGTTGGATGGGGGGAGAATAAGAACAGCGCACGAGCAAAGCGTATTGGCCAAGCAGATGACGAGTCATAGCGAGCAGCAGCCAATTAGAGCGAGCTGACGGCGTCAAGTCGGGGCCTCAGCAACAACATAGCTATTTACTGTATGAATTGTATGTGCTCCATCCCTCATTATTATAGCACACACTCAAGCCATATTATACATTCTTCTGTTTGATTTTCCACTGTTTATTATTTCACAATAAAATGCATATGAGAATAAAATATAATTATTAAGATATTTTTAACCATTTAAGGTATTTTTACATGTTCTCTTGGGCCCTTTATGCATTTTTTCTATATCTTTGTATATCCATTATTCTTATTACTTGTTCTTTTCTACGTAATCATAAGAATATATTATTATTATTATTATGAGTCTTTAGGTAAATTAAATAAAAAGATGAAATTCTTGATATAAAAAAATGAAACTACATGGACATTAAATAAATGTTACTTTTGATTCCTATAATTCATTTTGATATGGTCAGAATCATACTGTTTTACAATACATTTTAGTTGTTTCAACTAAAATCATTTTTTGTTGCAAATTATTTTTAATGATTTTAATGCTTAATGAAAATGATTAACCATTATAAAAAAAACATTGTGCACCTCTACTGGTGTTCTAACAAATATACAGTGGTGCTGTTCTTGAATCCAAGGACACATACAGGACAAAGCAACTTATTGTCCATAAGTATTTACTCATGCTAGCTAGAAATTTTCCGATCAGGGTTTTGTACTGCCGATTCCAATATCTATCATCTATGAGAGGTATCGGCTGATATCGATCACAAGTATCAACTGTAACTTTGTTAATGCATGTATGGTGAGTGATATCGACAGTGTAAAATATTTCAACAAGTTCCTTATTCTCTTTTATTACATGCAATTGTTTGATCAAAACAAAGTCAATAGTACACAGTTACTGAACAAAAAAACAACCCTAATTACTACTCTTTTAAATATATATATATTTTTTTTTTTGCTCAAAAAGTGCTCGTGTGTCCAGGGAATTATTCCCTGATTTTGAAAACATTAACAAAAACAAATAAAGATTGCGTGTAAATAAAAATATCAGTTTAGATTTTTTAAGTTGTTGATGTTATTGTAACACATATATAATTTTATTTGGTTTTAATTTGTTTTTATCGTTTCCATTTCACATGTTGTTATTGTGGTATATTTATGTTATTTTGTTAATCCACATTAAAGTGCTCTACAAAATAAATGCTGGATCGGATTGGATTGAAAACACAAAAATGACAGCACAACTAACACACATGAAGCAACACAAAGAGCAACATGCTGTAAGCAAGCGGAAGTGTCACCTGGGACAACAAAGCAGTGTCAAAATATATATATTGTTTAATTATATTTGCTATAAACTCTGATTTCCCACTTGTTAATTCCTTGTAAATATCTGCATACTTTCTGCTGTAACATGCTTCTATCAACACTTTACTAAGCCCTGATTTATTGTGTTGTTTCAAGCTAACTCAGCAGACAATCGTGACAAATTCACCATTTTATTTTAAATATTCCAAAAAAAAAAAACTTTTTTTAAATATTACATTCCTTCTTGACTGCACTTACATGTAGAATATATGTATATTATTCATATATTATATATATGATATATATTATATTATTTATTCTTATTATTGTCTATTGTGAGCGAACTGTGGTGCTGAATTTCCCCCAGGGATCATTAAAGTACTCTCTATTTATTCTATTCTATTCTCATTCTGTACAACACAAATTTTTTTTCGACCTTGAAAGGGCCCTATTCCACATGCCACAAATATAAACCATTTCTAAAGGATTTAATTTAGAAAGTGGGGAAAACACTATTATTTTTTAGTGTTCAATGTAGTTGAATTTAATTGTATTTATTAAATGTTTGTGGTCCTCTCCAAGGTTTTCATAGTCATCATTGTCACCGACGTCCCACTGGGTGTGAGTTTTCCTTGCCTTTATGTGGGTTATTCCGAGGATGTCGTAGTCATAGTGGTTTGTGCAGTCCTTTGAGACATTTGTGATTTAGGGCTATATAAATAAACATTGATTGATTGATTGATTAAATATGCAAAGAGGTAAGGCAAGTTTATTTATAGAGCACGATTCATACACAGGACAAATCAAAGTGCTCGAGATCAATGTGTAAAACACTTTGAATGATATAAAAATGTATACTTAACATAAATGTATACTTATTATTTCTTGTGGAGGCAAAACTGTTGCAAGACAAAAAAATTCTGGTAGTAATAATAGTGTCTTTTGTCGCCTATGACCAAGCTGAGTAGCATGTTTTCTTTTTAGATGTGTTCCTCTTCTGAGCATACATATGTTGGATTTATTCACGAAAAGTGTCCTTTCTAGCCCATTCTTTGCTTTTGGACCGGTTGGGCAAAGATGTGAAACCAGCGGCGCCGTGAGTCTGCATTAACACTCGAGTCATGTATTTGTCCCTCCCTTTCTCCCCCTCGCTTCCCCGACTGCGAAAGCAACACAGACCGGGATGGAAGACGCGGTGGGGGTGTAGCGAGGGAGGAAGGCTGTGAATAGGCAGAGTGAGTGGCATGCATGGACGCCACCTCTGTCTGTCAAAGACACTGCGGCAGCTGCATGCATGCGATAAGAGCGAGCATTCAAAGCCCCCTAGCCCCCTCCTCCTCTTCCACACCCACACACTCACACATTAACACCGTCTCCCTCTGTGATGCACACACTACTATATTTTTTTATACTAAAAAGCATTAAAAGATGCCATGGTGCGACAAGGTTAAACATGGATGAGATAGAGCTGTAACCTCTCTTTTTTTTTTTCTTTGTTGACAGACAGTAATCATGAATATTTTAAAGTCTACAATTTTCCCTTTTTCCTCTGCTATGATGTTACATAAAATGTGAGCCCGGAAAAATGAATTCATGAATAATGATGCCTGAAAATGGAGTGAGAAACAAAATAGGGCTTATGATAGAGAAAATGCAGCAAAACAGTACTAGTCATCTACTAATATATTATTATAAATTATACATTATTTTTTTTAACAAATTAAATATTCTTATGATATTTACATGACAGCGTGTCATTTCTGTCTGTATATCAGGACCACAGATCACACATTGTATACGTGGGGCCCTGCGATACATGGGGGGCCTGAAGTTCATAGAAAATGTCACTTACTGAATTAAAGGGCATTTCATATTAAATGTTCCTAGCACCTTCCTGCTCTGTCACGGATAATAATGTAATTGCAAATTTCCCACAATGGTTTGATCCCAGGTCAGAGTTGTTTCAGGACCATTTATAGATATATTTTTTAATTGTGTATATATGATTCACATTTGATTGAAAAACTATTAAAATATTTTTGCATGCTTAAGAAAATGTGAATTGTTTTTTTTTTTGGGAGGCCTCCAAATAAAAATTCTGCATAGAGCCCTATTTGATACCCTTGCCTAAATCGATATATTTCCTCTGTATCACATGTGGAGGAGGGATCTTTTGGTACGTACCTCAGTATTAAGGTCTTGGTTCGGGTCATTTTTGGTTCAATAAGGAAAGAAATCATAAAATTGTTTACCATTATGTTGAATGATTCCTAAAATGAAACCTAATAACAACGTCAATCTGCAGGCAGTTAAGTCATCAATACATAAGAAACACGAATAAAAAAAATAGATACAATACACAAAAAATTAAGGACTATTTGACACATTTTGTGCATTACTTATATTTTTCTTTATTTGATTTATTTCATGATATGAAAAAAAAAAAAGATGCAAAAACCCATCCATTGTAGGTGGATGTACTGTATTAGAAGCTACATAAGCTATGTGTCATTGGGAAAGAACCGAATTATTGAAATATGTAATGACGTTATTAAAAATACATTTTATTTTTTACAACAAGCAAAAACAAACAATGGGCAGAAAATAGCCGTTAACTCGCACTCATTACATTGATTTCCACAATCGTCACTACTAATATTTTTATTTCATAAACTTTGGTCAACTCACAATTACGATCCGATTGTAATTTATTTAATAATGCATTATTATATCTTATATCATTGTTGTTGTTGTTATTATTATTATATATAGTGTACTTCATTAATACACTTAGTAATTAACATTATTATTATTATTTTGTATTTATTATTATTTATTTACCTTATATTAATGCTCCTTCTCTGGCCGCTACGTATGTGATTGCGTACTGCATACAGAAGGAAAGGGAGTTCTATGGCCTCATAACTGGGTTGCTCTGGCATGAGAGGAAGGGGGAGGGGGGTTATCATTTGACAATGCATTTTGCTGAAAATGATAAAAAGCGCCACTCTACATAGCAACTGACGCTGTGGTCAAAGTTGAAATTGCCACAATACACATTTTAAGATATTCAACACTCTACTGCCATTTAGCAGGTAAAGTGGATAGTTCGCCCCCACCAAATTTGTCACGTTTCATGTGTCAGGTAAACTGCAACGAATGGGGCCTTATGAATCCCATTCCTACTGTAGATATATATGTATATAGATAGAAGACTAGATAAGTTAGTACTGTAGCAGCCTGTTTACAAACTGTCTACATAGCGAGCCCGCATCTTTGTTGTGTTACTTTTCATGCCTACTATAACTGCGATGCCTGGAAACCTTATAAGCATGTAGCTACTCATTACTATCATTATGGCTGACAGCGTTGCCTCACTGTGTGGATATTATTCTCTCTCCTGCGTTTTTAATCTACTTGCTAATGTCATCTTCTTAGCTGGTTTCTCTCTGTTGCAACACGGTTACAGTTTGACTTTTGTTAAAGTGGAAAAAATCTATTTTTCTTTTGTTCGCATGGCTTCTCCTCTCCTACTGCATGTGTTTTTTGTTCTGAATTTTAGAATCATTTTAATTTAGATTCAGATTGTTTATTGGGATTCAAGCAGAGCATCAGTGATGTGTTTGCAGAATAAAATTGTGTTGCATTACATTACTTTATTTAACATACTTAAAACAATCCATATGTGGACGTTTGTCCATCGATTCAAAAGCGTCCATGTCTATTTAAGAATTGTGAAGTGAAGTGAATTATATTTATATAGCGCTTTTTCTCTAGTGACTCAAAGCGCTTTTACATAGTGAAACCCAATATCCCAAGGACACAACGGCAGAAACTAGGAAGGCGGAAGCGGGGATCGAACCTGGAACCCTCAAGTTGCTGGCACGGCCGCTCTACCAACCGAGCTATACCACCCCATAATTGTGATGCATCCAATAATAAATCTATGATTTCCTTTCACCCCTACAAATATTAATAGTATCTGAGGAGTGACTGTACTATTGTTAGTAATATTTAAACAAGTTATGGCTTGATCAGTATATGACAAAAGAATGTATTAAGAAAGAAACAATAAGTCTTTGGGGTCCAATTTTCTGATGGAAAAAATGTTTTTGTTCTGTTCTGACATCATGACGTTTTAACAAAAAATTATGTGAATAGGCGGATTCATGCGGATGAAGGTGGAATCGTACGAAAACCAAAGTAAATTTTCTGATAAGAAATAATGTAAATCTAATCAATCTGCTGAAGACACTTAAACAAATTGCTATTAACAAAAACAAATTTTATGGAGAATAATCACTGTTTCACATATGCCATTCATCCATTTTCTACCGCTTATTCCCTTTGGGGTCGCTGGTGCCTATCTCAGCTACAATCGGGCGGAAAGCGGGGTACACCCAGGACAAGTCGCCACCTCGTCGCAGGGCCAACACAGATAGACAGACAACATTCACACTCACATTCACACACTAGGGCCAATTCAGTGTTGCCAATCAACCTATCTCCAGGTGCATGTCTTTGGAAGTGGGAGGAAGCCGGAGTACCCGGAGGGAACCCAGGCAGCCATGAGGAGAACATGTAAACTCCACACAGAAAGATCCCGAGCCCGGAATTGAACCCTGGACTACTCAGGACCTTCGTATTGTGAGGCAGACGCACTAACTCCTCTGCCACCGTGGTACCTACAGTTTCAAATATGAATTTTTCTAAATGATAGATGAAAATATCTACATAAACATTTAACATCAATTTTACTTTTATTTTATCTTACATGTTTGGACAAACTGACAATAAAGAATGTTTAAGACCTACTGAAATTAGATTTTCTTATTTAAACGGGAATAGCAGTTCCATTCTATGTGTCATACTTGATCATTTCGCGATATTGCCATATTTTTGCTGAAATGATTTAGCAGAGAACATCGACGATAAAGTTCGCAACTTTTGGTCGCAAATAGAAAAAATAGTATGCGCACATACCGGAAGTATGTGCGCATGACGTCACGAGTTGCAGGGCCCCACACATATTCACATTGTTTTTAATGGGAGCCACCAGCAGTAATAGCAATTCGGACCGAGAAAGCGACAATTTACCCATTAATTTGAGCGAGGATGAAAGATTCGTGAATTAGGATATTGAGAGTGGAGGACTGGAAAAAAAAAAAAAAAAAAAGCGACGGCTCCGGGCGGCGGCAGTGCTAGCGTTTCAAATGTAATTAGACCCATTTACTAGGATAATTCTGGGAGATCCCTTATCTGCTTAATGTTTTAGTAGTGTTTTAGTGAGATTTTAAAGATTGTAAAGACATGCCTCGAGGTCGGATGGCTGCGGTGAACCCGAAGTGTCTCAGAGAGAAGCCGAGGAGCCAAGCTCACAGCTGCCTTTTAAACAGCTGCTGCATGATGACGAATAATCCAATGATTTCTCCGGTAAGATATATATCACAATTTTCCCATCCAAAAACATGTTGGTTGGTGTAGAGAAAACATGTTCGCTTGACCGCTCTGTGTTAAAGCTTCACAACAAACAAACAAAAACATCGGCTGTGTCTCGATGCTAAAGACAGCTGCAATCCACCGCTTTCCACCAACAGCATTGTTCTTTATAGTCCCCATTATTAAATGAACAAATTGCAAAAGATTCAGCAACACAGATGTCCAAAATACTGTGTAATTACCAGAGGTGTGGACTCGAGTCACATGACTTGGACTCGAGTCAGACTCGAGTCATGAATTTGATGACTTTAGACTCGACTTGACAAAATGTAAAAAGACTTGCAACTCGACTTAGACTTTAACATCAATGACTTGGGACTCGACTTGGACTTAAGCCTTTTGACTTGACATGACTTGCAACTTTCCCCAAAACCCAACGATTAAAAAGTTATTCAGGAGCGCTCCGTATCTTCCATTGTGTAAGGAAGTGTATCAGCGTGGGTGCGATGACAGCCTGTGCGCTACCTGTCAGTACAACAGCAAATCAAATTACATCCACGTTATTTTCTTCACACAGCATTCATCCAATCAAATTGCAGGAAAACCAAGCAGAACTGCTCTCAAACAACAGAAGAATAAGTAAGGAAAATTATGCCATAAAATGTTTCGTTCGGGTATTAAAACTACGACTTGGTCAACAAAACAGGAATTGCCGTATGCAAAACATGCGGTTGGAAGATTACAGACGGAGACGCAACAACTTCCAACTTCGTTCGACATTTGAAGTTGCACAAAGAAGGGTACGTTTTGAATGTAAGATAACGTTTATTGGCTGAGTAACGTAACTTTTATTTGTTGTGTAGTTAAATCAGTGAGGCTGTAAACTCACTGCTAACGTTATAACCATAGATATCTTATAAGGGTACGCAGCATCGAGCGCTACTGCCTGTTGCCGCTGACGTGACGCGCGGTCGCCATCTTGGAGTGGTGATCAGCTCCACTCAGGGCAATTCATTTGTCAGGAGCAATGAACTGTCAGCACATTTAATTCATATTACCTCACTGAATACCACTGATACTCACGCGCTTTTTTGTCATACGTGTAACTATGATAAAGGACACATGTCTTGGTGTGTTCATAATTTGCCTAACAATAATAGAATATTCTTATGTGCTATAAGAGACCAGACGTCTGAGATCAAAACTGGGAATATAATCCCAGAGAAGGGGGAAAAACAGTCAGCTATTTTTAAGTTAAAGAAACAATATGATTAGGTTGTATATACATGCGTATATCCTACATAAACAATGTATGAATACATTAGATATCTATATATCTTACGGACCTATAGACCAGTGGTTCTCAAATGGGGTTACTTGAAGGTATACCAAGGGGTACATGATATATTTTTTAAATATTCTAAAAATAGCAACAATTCAAAATCCTTTATAAATATATTTACTGAATAATACTTCAACAAAATATGAATGTAAGTTCATAAACTTTGAAAAGAAATGCAACAATGCAATATTCAGTGTTGACAGCTAGATTTTTTGTAAACATGTTCCATGAATATTGATGTTAAAGTTTTTTTTTGTGAAGAAATGTTTAGAATGAAGTTCATGAATCCAGATGGATCTTTATTACAATCCCCAAAGAGGGCACTTTAAGTTGATTACTTTTATGTGTAGAAATCTTTATTTAAAATTGAATCACTCGTTTATTTTTCAACAAGTTTTTAGTTATTATTACATCTTTTTTTTTTCAAATTGTTCAAGAAAGACCACTACAAATGAGCAATATTTTGCACTGTTATACAATCTAATAAATCAGAAACTGATGACATACTGCTGTATTTTACTTCTTTATCTTTTTTGTCAACCAAAAATGCTTTGCTCTGATTAGGGGGTACTTGAATTAAAAAAAATGTTCACAGGGGGTACATCACTGAAAAAAGGTTGAGAACCACTGTTATAGACTTATACTCTGTTGCTGCAACAGCAGATAGTTTATTCTGTCTTGACACTTTGTATTGATATTTTCTATTACATTCTTTCCTTAAATGATCATGTCTACAGTGATTGTTTTATATGTATTTTTCATGTATGTTGCTTTGGATAAAAGTGTGTGCCAAATACTTAAACATATATAAACACCTGAAAGTCTTTATTTCAGCTAAAACCACCAATCTGTTTCACTGGATTCAGAATAAAACCAAATTCTGTCTTACCCAACAAAGTTAGTATTTGAATATTGTTACTTGAAGACTTATCTGTGTTTACAATAAAATGAGAATGCATCATAATCAGTGGCGGCTGGTGAATTTTGTTTTAGGTGGGCCTGAAAGTTTGTAAACCACATACCTGCAGGGGGGTCATCCTCCCCCAGAAGATTTCTTTGTGATTTTCACATACAAATATTGTAGTTCTTTGCTCCTGCTTAAATCTGTGGTAATATTCTTTACACAAAATACAACCAATAGTATGTTAATGTTAAATCTTACTTGTGAAAAGTAATCCCCCAATTCCTATTTTCAACAGTCCGCTCATTTGAGCAGGAAAACGCTGAATACCAGCCCAGTATCTTTGTTTTCTACCTGTCAACTGTCAGTTTAGGCTGCTCGCCGGCTCCTCATCACCACTTCAAGATGGCGGCCAAATTGCTTGCGTCACAGCAGCCAATAAGATGTCTATGGTTATAACGTCATTGCAAACACGGCAATCTGTTGCGTCCACTGCAGTTCGCTACCTTATTCATACTTTTTGTCAAGTGATTTTTTTTAAGCAGGGTTGCATGAGGAACCTACACATAACGTTACGTTAGTGAATGTATCACACACAGTAACGTAACGTTAGACGGTGGTCAGCAGCACTGCGTATTTTACCCACCTACAAAAAGACAAACATAGTCAAATAAAGGTCAGTTAAAATGTATACTATATTAAGAATATGTGTACAAATTCCATAGAGGTCTGACATCTAAAAAGTACAGTACTGTTCATTGTTATGTTCATGTATTTGTTATGTTTTTTATGTGTACGCACACATAAATACATATATAGTGTGAGATGAGATCAATGAGATAAGGTAAGAACATGATATAAACTGCTGTGGAACTAGTTACAATGCAATATTCCAAGGAAATACAATGTTAACACTTGTGGAAATAAGTACAGTTGCACTTGTTTTTTGAAATGTGTTTATACTGTAAAGGAATGAGTTAAATGTTTAGAATAACTGGTCAATAGTGCTATTATGAAGTGTAATGCAAGCACTGTTTTTTTTTAAATAATAAATACATACAGGTTTTTAAAAGCATACACAATCTGTGTACATATATTAGTCTGTGGTTAAAAAGACTTGAAATGACTCGAAACTCAAAATGCAGGACTTGGGACTTGACTTGAGACTTCCCAGTATTGACTTTGGACTTAACTCGGGACTTGCCTGTCTTGACTCGGGACTTGACTTGAGACTAGAGGGCAAAGACTTGAGACTTACTTGTGACTTGCAAAACAATGACTTGGTCCCACCTCTGGTAATTATGGCAAGAACAGAGACGACTTTTAGCCGTGTTTGGTGCTGCGCTAATGTTTCCTTACAGTCTGTGACGTCACGCGTACACGTCATCATTCCGCGACGTTTTCAACAAGAAACTCGCGGGAAATTTAAAATTGCAATTTAGTAAACCAAACGGGCCGTATTGGCATGTGTTGCAATGTTAATATTTCATCATTGATATATAAACCATCAGACTGCGTGGTCGGTAGTAGTGGGTTTCAGTAGGCCTTTAAAGTCAGATTCTTGTTGGTGAGGAGGCGGGGGTGTGAAACTTTGTACCTCGTACCTTGTATTCAAAAATGTTTCTCACCTTCTTAATCACAGTGCTGGGACTCGCAACTTTGTTTGGCCCCATGGTGGATTATTTTGCAGTCAATGAAAACAGGTACACAGACTGAGTCATTAAACCTGGAATCTTTTGTTTGGACACTCGATTCTGCATAATGATCAAACGTGCAAAGAGGACCAGTCAGGTATGCGCAATGTTTGGTCTGAGGATAAACGAAAACTGTGGAAAAATTTGGGGCGAAAACTCCAGAAAATGGAGCATATGTGAATACCCTTTTTGCTTATGGATGCACACCGTCGACAATACGAAAATGTTCACAAAGGGACACAATCCCTGTGATCCGCTGAGAACAGTCCTATACAGTATCTATCCCGCTCGCAAAAGTGCCAGTTTATTAGTGGCTGCTTCCATGATTAGCTCATGTAGACTCCCTTTTTAGACCAGTTGATCTGCCGTTTCTTTTCTTTTTCTTCCATGTCCCACTCTCCCGTGTGGAGGGGGTCCGGTCCGATCCGGTGGCCATGTACTGCTTGCCTGTGTATCGGCTGGGGACATCTCTGCGCTGCTGGTCCGCCTACGCTTGGGATGGTTTCCTGCTGGCTCCGCTGTAAACGGGACTCTCGCTGCTGTGTCTTGGATCCTCTTTGGACTGGACTCTCGCGACTGTGTTGTATCCATTGTGGATTGAACTTTCACAGTATCATGTTAGATCCGCTCGACATCCATTGCTTTCCTCCTCTCTAAGGTTCTCATAGTCATCATTGTCACCGACGTCCCACTGGGTCATTATTGTCACCAATGTCCCACTGGGTGTGAGTTTTCCTACCGAGGATGTCGTGGTGGTTTGTGCAGCCCTTTGAGACACTAGTGATTTAGGGCTATATAAGTAAACATTGATTGATTAATGCTTATTTGTATCTTGGCACGGAGTCACGCATGGCCTGGCACGTGTCTTGGCCCCAGATGCAACAACCATCACTTTGCCCCAAGAAGAAATAATAAACTGTGGCAGCGGCACAAAGGAGACCTGAAAAATATGTTGAGTTCCGAAAGGTCCTGCTGCTGCGCTCAAACACAGACATATGCACATGTATGCACACAACATCCTCCTCCTGCTCCAGCCCCTCGCTCTTCTTATGCTCTGGGTGTTTAATGTAGGAACAAGCGGTGGTTATTGGTGAGCAAGCAGCATTGTGGGAAGGCGGGAGGGCGATTCTGGCGGCAGTGTCCAGTCAAGTAAGACAACGAGCGAGCAAAAGGGCATCAGTCTGTTTCATGAACATTTCTGTCAGTCTAAGTCTCAGCGTGTAGGAAGATGTATTGTGCGTGCCACCTTGAATTTGGGTCATTCCACCCAATCTGTGCCATTTTCATCCCCAGGACTTAAAGTGTATCAAAAAATCTATTGTAAAATAAATGAATTATGAATAATTAATGAAGGAAAGTGTCCTGCACATTATTGGATTGCATATTAAAGGAATGCTGTGAACACTGGTAAAAAAAAAAAAAAAAAGTAATTGCCACACCTTTGGTAAAATTTTACTTTTCCATGAAATATGATAATTGTATTCCTTCAGAAATGTTATATTGTCTACATATTTATTTGACTACTTATCTAAACTATCCATCCATCCATCCATCCATTTTCTACCACTTATTCAGTTTGGGGTCGCGGGTATCTAAACTATGTTTGTATATGTATTTTTTTTAAAGTAAAAATTTCCTTAGACCATCTGCAGGCCATCAGAAGAACAAAAGTAAGTTTAGGTATTTCATATTTTCTTTTGTTTTTTCCAGCACAGTGTTGTTACCTAAATATTTTTGGTGATTTGTTTTTTTTTTTTTTTAATTAATGTAATGTGACAAGTGTCAACCTACCATTAGCATAAATACTATGTGGCTATATTTCATGTATACTTGCGAAATATACACAGAAAACTCACTCCTGCTACTTTCAGTGAGCCAGCTACGCCAAAGGAACATTTTACAAAATAAGTGGACCAATACATATAAGTAGTTCAAAACGTGTATCATCAGATTTAAGGTTGAAAAAAATGCAGAAATTAAACGTTTCAAAAATATATGGTAAATGAATTTTTTTTCCATAAATTTTTTTGATGTTATAAACTTTTTTTTCGTTTAACACTATTGTACTTCTTGTCAACACGCTATTAGCATAAATGTCATGCGGCTATACAGTGTTTAATGCATTTTCTAATTTCATGTAAAAAACTCACTCCTGTTATTAATATAAGTATTCTTCGGCTTTGGAACTTTGTACCACACATATATGTGTTGTTAGTTTTAGATAAATGATTAATGGTAAATGGGTTATACTTGTATAGCACGTTTCTACCTCCAGGGTATTCAAAGCGATTTGAAACTATTTCCACATTCACCCATTCACACACGCATTCACACGCTGATGGCGAGAGCTGCCATTCAAGGCCCTAACCACGATCAGGAGCAAGGGTGAAGTGTCTTGCTCAAGGACATAACGGGCATGACGAGGTTGGTAGAAGGGGGGATTTGAACCAGGAACCCTTAGGTTGCTGCCACAGCCACTCTCCCAACTGCGACACGCCGTTTAAAAAAAAAAGACAGACATTTATGTTTTTAAAAAGTGAAAATGTGAGAGTTTTCTGTCAGTCCGCAGTCCTGTTACTGAGCACGATTACATAGTCCACAGAAAATGGCATCATTCACATCCTGTGCAGGCCATGGAGAGAACAAAAGAATATTCACTCAACTATTTTTCGCTTTACTTTATTATATTTCAAACATGACTGGGCAGTTAAAATCTCATTTGTTTATTTTAAAAATATTTTTGTTAATTATATGCTAAAAACTCACTACTGTTACTTTCAGTGAGCCAGCTACACCAAAGGAACATTTTACAAAAAATTTGGACCAATCAGATTTAAGGGTGAAAAAATGCTGACATTAAAGTATTCAAAGATATACGGAAAGTGCCATTTTTTTTCATACATTTTTTTGATGTTAAAAACTTTTTTTTTTCATTTAACACTATTGTACTTATTGTCAACACGCTATAAGCATAAATGCCATGTGGCTGTACAGTGTTTAATGTATTTGCTAATTCCATGCAAAAAACTCACTCCTGTTATTAAAATAAGGGTTCTTAGGAACTTTGTACCACACATGTATGTGTTATAAGCTTTAGATTAAAAAAAAAAAAAAAGACAGACATTTACGTTTTTAAAAAGGGAAAATGTGAGAGTTTTCTGTTAGTCCTCAGTCCTGCTACTGAACACTATAGCATAGTCCACAGAAATTTGCATCATTCACATCCTGTGCAGGCCACGGGAAGAACAAAAGAATGTTCACTCGACTATTTTTCGCTTTACTTTATTATATTTCAAACATGACTGGGCAGTTAAAATCTCATTTGTTTATTTTAAAAAACATTTTTAAATAGTATGCAAAAACACTCAATTATGCTACTTTCAGTCCTGTTACACAAGTGCATCATATCCGCCATAGGAACCTCTTCCATCCATCCATTTTCTACCGCTTATTCCTTTTGGGGTCGCGGGGGGCGCTGTTGCCTATCTCAGCTACAATCTGGCGGAAGTCGGGGTACACCCTGGACAAGTCGCCACTTCATCGCAGGGCCAACACAAATAGAGAGACAACATTCACACACACATTCACACACTAGGGCCAATTTGCTGTTGCCAATCAACCTTTCCCCAGGTGCATGTCTTTGGAGGTGGGAGGAAGCCGGAGTACCCGGAGGGAACCCACGCAGTCACGAGGAGAACATGCAAACTCCACACAGAAAGATCACGAGCCTGGAATTGAACCCAGGACTACTCAAGACCTTCGTATTGTGAGGCAAGTGCACTAACCCCTCTGCCACCGTGAAGCCCTTCATAACATTACCCTGTGTGTTGGAGAAGAAACACCCCACAATGTATGTCGTTTTGACATACAGCCAGATTACTGATTCCCTCTATTGGGTTTGAACTCAGTATCCCTGTATTAGGAGCCCACAGTGTTGACCATTGAGCTATCCAGGGTCCCGCCGTAGGAACCTTTTGCTAAAAATGGCTCCTAAGATGGACCACTACACACTGTGAGTAGCTCAATTATGTATTTGTATGAGTGTAAAAAAATTGAAGTGGAATTTCTTCCTATATATTTTTATTATGTGATCCTTCAACACCAACACGCATGTTGTTGTTTTCACTGTCTGTTCAGTAAATCCATCACACAATCTATTGGTTACACTTATGATTTTGGTTTCTGTCATTCTTTAGCTTGATGACTCAGCTTGTGGTCCGCATGCTGCCCTGCCCAAAGGTATTGATTTTCCTCCCCCATCGTTTTCTTCCTTCACTGCATCCCTCTTTTAATCTGGCTAATCGAGCTCCACATAGACGCTCCTCATACAGATGTTTGTATCTTCTAGTTATGCTCCATGTGTGGCGAGGATGCGTAGGAATGCATGTTTGGTGGTGTTAGTGCATGCGAGCAGACATTCTCCACAGGGCACATGACCCATTTTGTTCTGTGTGACTAACAATGCTCCGGCCAACCGCTGGCGGACGAAAGAATGACAAATGTTGGAAAAAGTCACACGTCACATTTCCCGATCTTGCCTGTCGACCCAGAGAGGTAGGGAAGGAGATACAAGGAGAAAGGAGGAGAAGGAGGAGGCCCTAGTCTCCCGCTTCACTCCAGAAACATACCCCGCCCACGAGCTAGCTCACTGTCGGGCTGCAGCAATAGCAGCAATTACTGCATTCTAGGAAAAAAACATACTAATAATACGACAATCAATTAAATACACTCTCACACGGCTGGTTACACGTTTGTTAGTGTTTAGTGTTAGTTCCTGTCCTGCGCTCTTATTTTGGTGGCATTTCCTGTTGTGTTGGTGTTTTTCCGTAACCGCTTCACATCTTCCTCTGAGCACTGATCCAGGCACCTGCTTTTTGTTAGCAATGTGGTCTATTTAAGTTGAGTCTGAGCTGCCATTCTTTGTCGGGAATTTGTTTTGAATAGTCATTCCTGCGGACGTTCTTTCCTCCTGTTGTGAGTTTTTGCTGTGTTCCAGCATTACGTTTTGTTGTTTTACAACCTGTCAGTTTTAGTTTCGTGTTTGCATAGCCCTCCCTATGCTTTGGTGGTCTGCTAAGCCAGTGGTTCTCAAATGTGGGTACGCGTAAGTCTGGGGGTACTCGAAGGTATGCCAAGGGGTACATGAGATTTTTTTTAAATATTCTAAAAATAGCAACAATTTAAAAAGCCTTTATAAATATATTTATTGAATAATACTTCAACAAAATATGAATGTAAGTTCATAAACTGTGAAAAGAAATGCAACAATGCAGTATTCAGTGTTGACAGCTAGATTTTTTGATGGACATGTTCCATAAATATTGATGCTAAAAAATTTATTTTTTTGTGAACAAATGTTTAGAATTAAGTTCATGAATCCAGATGGATCTCTATTACATTCCCCAAAGAGGGCACTTTATGTTGATGACGATTTCTATGTGTAAAAATATCTATTTATAATTGAATCACTTGTTTGTTTTTCAACAAGTTTTTAGTTATTTGTATATCTTTTTTTTCCAAATAGTTCAAGAAAGACCACTACAAATGAGCAATATTTAGCACTGTTTTACAATTTAATAAATCAGAAACTAATGACATAGTGCTGTATTTTACTTCTTTATCTCTTTTTTTCAACCAAAAATGCTTTGCTCTGATTAGGGGTTACTTGAAATAAAAAAATGTTCACAGGGGACATCACTGGAAAAAAGGTTGAGAACCACTGTTCTAAGCGTCTTTCTTCTTTAGATGTTTCCTTGTCACTACATTAAATAGTTATTTACCTGCATATTGCCTCCTCTGGTCTTGTGTATCTTTGGAACACACCAGTATTGTCGTCATGTGATCCGAGCATCACGCTCTCCTCCCTCCCCCTCTCCCACTAGACCCTACCATTGTCACGGCCCGGGAGCATGCAAATGTGCACTCATAAATGATCCCGCCGAGCACAGCCCGAGACACGCCCACGCCCGCTCGTCTCCTGCATGCGTCACTCCGGCGGCAGCAAGCAGCTGCAATCAATCAGCTTTCTCGGCTTCTTAAGCCAATGGAGACGTGCGTTCCGGGCCAGAACGTAATCATCTGTTGGAGTACCGTAAGCCATCATCGTGCTCTATGCAATCTTGCTCTTCGCTCTCTTTGTTTTCTTCCCCGTGTTTGATTAGTCTCGTGTCTTCCTTGTCGTCCTTCCTGCAGTCTGCCTTTGTTCCACGCGACGAGCTGTGCGTCTTGTCTTCCTTGTTGTTCCCCTCTGGATTCCGGATTGCCTCCCTCGATCCTCGACTTCCTGCTTGGACACAAACCTTTTGACGCCTCGCTATACCCCCGACAACCTGCCTGTCTCACAGATCTCCGAGCTTGTCTTGTTCCCCCCTGGGCTTCCTAACCTCTCACTCAACACTCCTGGAAACATTCATTAATTCCTACACATAGTCTCACACTAAGGGCAGCATGGTGGAAGAGGGATTAGTGCGTCTGCCTCACAATACGAAGGTCCTGGGTTCGATCCTGCGCTCTGCATTTTCTGTGTGGAGTTTGCATGTTCTCCCTGTGACTGCGTGGGTTCCTTACAGGTACTCCAGCTTCCTCCAACCTCCAAAGACATGCACTTGGGGATAGGTTGATTGGCAACACTAAATTGGCCCTAGTGTGTGAATGTGAATGTTGTCTGTCTATCTGTGTTGGCCTTGTGATAAGGTGGCGACTTGTCCAGGGTGTACCCGCCTTCCGCCTGAATGAAGCTGAGATAGGCTCCAGCACCCCCTGCAACCCCAAATGGGACAAGCGGTAGAAAATGGATGGATGGAGTCTCACACCATACACTCTTGGATTTTTGTCACACTCCATTCCCTTGTTCATTAATATTATTGTTTGGTTATTATATATATTGCAAATATACATATAATAAATGCATAGAGCTAAAAACCAGGCCCTTGTTGTCCGTGTCGTTTACTCCCCCCTGTTTGCAACACCCCATTGGCTTTAGCATTTAGTGCCATGGCGAAGTATTGCAAATACGGCCCTAAGCATACGTACTTTGCTCGAGTCTCGCTTCGTCATCAACCCTCGCCTGACGTAAGGCAGATGCGACATAGTATGATTGTTTACTTTCAAGATGCCATCAAAAGCGATGTTCGGCTTTGCCTGAGCTTTTGTTTTCTTTTTTATTTCGCCTGAAGACCGTTTGGAAGACACATTTTTGGCGAATGCGTTTCATTGTGTATTTGTGTTTGAAGCCAATATTTACGTGCAGTAACAAAAGTTTGAAGTCTGACTAAAACCATGAGTACCATTATTATGAAAATCATTATTCACGCATATTACTTAAATTTGTATGCTTCTCCGGGTTTCTGTTCTGTCATCTTTCTCCACACACTCGAGGTCTGCGAGCTTGCTTCGCTTCAAGGGAGGCATTTCGCCCTTCCCCCCCACCTGGCTGATAATTTGCACGCCTCTTGATTGACGGGAACGTACAAAAACAAGGGGGGAAGGCAGGATATTCAAACTGACCCTAAGTCTGTGGTTGATGGCCACAACATTTCTATATTACAAATATGCAGTTTTCATTTTCATTAGTAAGCCATTTGAAATGGCCAGAATTGTACGAAAAATGTCTTCCATCCGAAATGTTGTAAATCCAATTTATCTGTTCCGACACCCAAAAATATTAAGACAAAACAATTATTTTAGGGTATATGTGTATTTTTAATTCAACAATGTTTCTCACTTTCTTTATCATACTGCTAGCACTCACAACTTTGTGTGGCCAGCGGTGGATTATTTTGCAGTCGTACTCTGCACGGTTGGGAGAGCGGCCATGCCAGCAAGCTAAGAGTTCCTGGTTCGATCCCTCGTCACGTACGTTGTGTCTTTGAGCAAGACACTTCCCCCTTGCTCCTGATCGGTCGTGGTTAGGGTTTTGCATGGCAGCTCCCACTATCAGTGTGTGAATGTGTGTGTGAATGGGTAAATGTAGAAATAGTGTCAAAGCGCTTGGAGTACTTTGAAGGTAAAAAAAAACGCTTTACATATATAAATAAATAAATGATAAATGGGTTGTACTTGTATAGCGCTTTTCTACCTTCAAGGTACTCAAAGCGCTTTGACACTACTTCCACATTTACCCATTCACACACACATTCACACACTGATGGAGGGAGCTGCCATGCAAGGCGCCAACCAGCACCCATCAGGAGCAAGGGTGAAGTGTCTTGCTCAGGTGTCTTGCTCAGGAAACAACGGACGTGACGAGGTTGGTTCTAGGTGGGATTTGAACCAGTGACCCTCGGGTTGTGCACAGCCATTCTCCCACTGCGCCACGCCGTCCCATTTACTCAACAAAAAAAATGTTGTGAATGGGTAAACGGACGACTGTACGGCTTACAAATTTAGTTGGTTACGCAACCTTTACGTAATCCAAATTAAAATCAACATTTGTCGCTGAAATATATCAAAATACTATTGATTCATCCTGAGTTCACAAATTTCAACATGTAACATATCGGTAAAACAACTAAAAACTATTAGATAATACCTGCTGTGTGAAAACAATACAATAAAATGTTCTACAAATAAGTGAATTTTATGAAGTAACAGTAATAATCTACGTCGTTTACTTTTTTAATATCTCCTTCCAGCAGCTTCTCCATATTTTCATGGATAAATGTTGAACTATTAATTTAACATCCCTGCCTGACATTATTGACTCGTTCTGCTTCAGTATGGTGCAGAGTCGCAGTGCTATTGGACACCATTGTTGGCATAGCAACCAATACCAAATTGTTATTAATTTTGTCCAAACATCATAGCTAGATTTTAATCTGCCTTAAAAGACAAGATGGAAAGAGTAAACAGTGGGTAGATCAAAAACAGGGAAAAATGTCCAGGAGCGTTTTGATACTTAAGAGGCCTTTTATCTTGTAAGCGGCCCTCAGCAATGGCTAGTGGTAAAGCTCCAACACATATTCCCAAATGTCAACAAACATGAATCAAACTGTGAAACACACAAGATGGTCCTGCAAATGGCCAGATCAAATGTGTTAATTTGTTCATGGAAAATATGTGTAATCATTGATAGATTATTTATGCAGAAAAGACAAATGAATATGGATGTAAAACCTGACAGAAATATTATAATGTGAATTAAAAAAAATAGGAAAACGTCATAAATGACAACTTATTTAAAATACTAAATTGAAAATAGTGTTTTCCCTAGGTTTGGTGGGGGCAGTTTAGGCCTGGCGTAGGCAAATATATTGCGATCGATCCTCTACATTAACATTCTTGTGCACACATGCATGTGCACAGCATGTGTTCAGGGGTATTTTGACTGATTAAACCTACACAAATGTGCACACGCATGCTTGCGCATGCACGTTTTGCAATCGCTCCTCCACATCAAGTTAGTCCACTGAGTGGAAATACTGTAGAAAGTATTTTATTATTACACTCTGTTGGCTCCGGGCTGTACTTTGGACACTCTTGACTGACACTAAAGTTGAATGATGTGGACACGTTTGTTACTGGATACTTTCTAAAATGTTTCGGTCTTGGAGACTTTGTATTGCCCCACTGTAAGTATACAGTGGGGCAAAAAAGTATTTAGTCAGCCACCGATTGTGCAAGTTCTCCCACTTAAAATGATGACTGAGGTCTGTAATTTTCATCATAGGTACACTTCAGCTGTGAGAGAAAGAATGTGAAAAAAAAAATCCAGGAATTCACATTGTTGGAATTTTAAATAATTTATTTGTAAATTATGGTGGAAAATAAGTATTTGGTCAACCATTCAAAGCTCTCACTGATGGAAGGAGGTTTTGGCTCAAAATCTCACGATACATGGACCCATTCATTCTTTCCTTAACACGGATCAATCGTCCTGTCCCCTTAGCAGAAAAACAGCCCCAAAGCATGATGTTTCCACCCCCATGCTTCACAGTAGGTATGGTGTTCTTGGGATGCAACTCAGTATTCTTCTTCCTCCAAACACGACGAGTTGAGTTTATACCAAAAAGTTCTACTTTGGTTTCATCTGACCACATGACATTCTCCCAATCCTCTGCTGTATCATCCATGTATCCATTATCCTTCCATCAGTGAGATCTTTGAATGGTTGACCAAATACTTATTTTCCACCATAATTTACAAATAAATTATTTAAAATTCCTACAATGTGAATTCGTGGAATTTTTTTTCACATTCTGTCTCTCACAGTTGAAGTGTACCTATGTGAATATTACAGACCTCTGTCATCATTTTAAGTGGAAGAACTTGCACAATCGGTGGCTGACTAAATACTTTTTTGCCCCACTGTATCATATTTTTTAAAAACTGAATCCAAGTGCATTTTTAAGTAAGACCGACATTTTTTAGAGCATAATAAGTCTCTTATTCTTTTTAGTAACATTGTTATTCGGAAACTAACCAATAATAAATAAGATTTGTCTTATCGTTAATGCGACTGCTTGAACAGGTGCGGTAGAAAAATGAATGGACGGATTAAAATGCATGAGAATGTTTTATATTTTTAACGTTAATTTTAACACTGTGATTACCAGTGGAATTATTCATTACCTATTGTGCTAAGATTTATCTGAGAGAGAGATGCAGTCATCAAAAGAGCCACATCTGGCTTAAGAGCCATAGGTTCCCTACCCCTGGTCTAGAGGAAGTAAACGTCATAACAATGATTCTGTAGGTGGACCTGTTTATTTATTTAAAAATAAATTCTTTAAAATTCCTACAATGTGAATTCCTGGATTTTTTTTCCACATTCTGTCTCTCACAGTTGAAGTGTACCTATGATGAAAATTACAGACCTCTGTCATCATTTTAAGTGGGAGAACTTGCACAATCGGTGGGTGACTAAATACATTTTTGCCCCACTGTATGTGTATTGCCAAAAGTAGTGTTTTAGCCTGCAATTTTGTTCAATTAATGACTCATTATGTATGTTTAGCTTGTGTGCTATTGTGTGCTTATCTGCTGTGTAGCTGCTAGCTTCTAGTAGCCTATAGGAGGGTTACATAGATACATAGCTGTTAACTGACTGTCCAGCTTTGAAGAAGTGAACACGCTGCAGGACGGCTTGTATCAGAGATCTTCTATGCGAGCTGATATCTTCCAATACGTCACAATGGAAACACAAAAAAAACATGCTGCTTGTTCCAAACAAGGCTTATGTGTGCCAACGTCAATACAGAGAACTGAGAAAATAGATCTGTGCGATGGCCAACGGCAATGATGCTCAGCACGTGTGCAGAATGAAAAGAAAGCCTGTTTTTTTGTTTTTTTTTGCTTTTTCCCCCCCCCCGTGTGTGTGTGTGTGTGTGTGTGTGTGTGTGTGTCCGTGAGTCTGCAGTGGTACTGAGGGGGTCTGCCCCCTCTTGGCCCTCTGCTGCTGAATGTAGAGTAGGCAGCATCAGGCTGAGGCAAACGACTACAAGGCCTCCTCAGTGACTGCGGCAAAAGCTGCACCTGGGGAGCAGCAAACAGCCGCAGCGAGCTCCTCTCCGTGGCAACACGTCCCTGTAGCAAACAACCTGCAAGTCTACCCTTTTAAAAAAAAAAACAGCATCTCCCTGATGAAAGACTTGTTTGTTGACTGTCAAAGGCCACTTTTATCGCTTTTAATCACATGACCCTGACAAAGAAAGTGGTCATTCAGGCCCCTCATAGTGTCTCTTTTGTCATGTCAGCATATTATACGGACCACTATCCCATTCTTACTACAATGTTGCTGCTGTGTTGCACCTTAATATGGTGAAACATTTCAATTCTACAACTTCTTGTTGAGCAGTGCTTTGAGTTGTAGATTATTTTATTTGATCAGCGGCAAACTATAGGAATATTAAAAAATATATTTAAAGCAATACTACTGATTTTTCAAGACATACTGTACATAGTGAATACTTATCAGTCTGCTAGAAATATTGTGCAACAATCACAGTGTCAGGCTTGCCACTGACAGTTTGTGTTTTAGTTTCTCCTCTGTGTGTTTAGTATTTCCTGTCCTTAGTTCCTGTCAGCACTCTTATTTTGGTTCAGCTTCCTGTTTGTCTCCCTGAGTGCTTTGTTTCCCCTCGGCTGTGGCTGATTGGCACCTGGCCACACCTGGTGTCAATCAGGCCAATCCTATGTTACCTGCTTTGTTCCTTTAGTCAGTGCGGGATTATTGATTTGTCGAGGACACGTCTTGTCGCTCTTGTGATGTGTGATCGCTCCTGTCGTGTCGTATCTTGTCTTATCTATTCAGCGTTGCGGTAAGCTATGTTTGATTGCGCTTTTTAGCTTATTGCCTTTAGTTCCCTGCTTCCAAGTTTGTTTTTATATTACATGTACGACTTTTGTTTCATGCTCGATTCTTGCTGGCTTCCATGCTAAGTTCCTTTTTGTTTCCTAGCTCCAATGCTAGCTCCCTTAGTTTGTTATTCGCCCACGTGCATGCTTTTTATTTGTACTCTTTGTTTGTTTTTTGTCGTAGTGTTGTAAATTAAATCCTGTTTTCCTATCCAATGCCTGCCTCCATCTCTGCATCATGGGGTTCGTCACAAACAAACTTTGACACACAGGAGATTTATTTTAATGCATGATGTCACAAAAGGTTACAACTAGGGATATAAGATAGATACTATAGACAGTTAGGTCGGTAGGTTGGTAGGTAGGTCGATAGGTAGGTAGGTAGGTAGGTCGATCAGTCGGTCGGGATCGATAGATAGATCGATAGATAGATAGATAGATAGATAGATAGATAGATAGATAGATAGATAGATAAATAGATAGATAGATAGATAGATAGATAGATAGATAGATAGATAGATAGATAGGTAGATGGATAGATAGCATTTTATTGATTCCTTCAGGAAAATTAAAATTCCAGCAGCAGTGTGCAGAATTGAGATCGAATTTAAAAAGTAAATAATTGAAATATGAATCGAAATAAAATGGAAACTACTAGGGATGTAAGATAGATACTATAGGTAGGTAGGTAGGTAGGCAGGTAGGCAGGTAGGCAGGTAGGCCGGTAGGTAGGTAGGTCGGTCGATCGATAGTATATTATTGATTCCTTCGGGAAAGTTCCCTCAGGAAAATTAAAATTCCAGCAGCAGTGCGCAGTAAGTAAAAAGTAAATAAAGGGGGTACAAATGGAAATAGAATGGAAAATATAACAAGAATAATAATGAGATGAGCATTACATATAAAGATTATTGTGAACAAAAGTATCACGGTTATCACTAATATCACAATATTGTTCACAAAATCGTTACACTTGCTCAAAAAGTACTTATACAAAGTGAAATATTTGAACAAAATAAAGAAAAAAAAACATAAGTAAAAGCTTGATCCGTGGGTTTAAGATGCACAACTGAATAGTTTAGCTGCTCAGACAGCAATGTGTTTGTATACGTTTAGATAGCTACCTAGCAATTGGCAGTGCTATGGGTGCTAGCCACTACGTAGCGATCAGCGCGCTAGCTTGCTTCTCCATTAAATGAGCCGTGTCACCAGTCCATGACTTTATCGATGCGCCGTAATCAATCAGTTTTATGATCATTTTAATTTGAAACGGTAATACTAACTGGTTCAACCACAATTTGCCAGCAATCATTACCTCCAAGTTGTAAATGTAAAAACCAGTCTCAGCGCAGTGCCGTTACCTTTTTTCATGTTAGCTACTATCATGAAAAACATGTGGCTGTAGTTCATGTATTTGCACACTATACGCTATAAACTCACTCCTGTTACTTTCAGTCCTGTTTCTCACGAGTCATCGTCAGCTTAGGTAATTTGTATAAAAATGTAATAAAGTTGCCTAAGATGTTTATCTATGACTGAGTGGGGTGAACAACGCTACACCGTCCTGTTACCTAAACTATTTTTTTCATTTTTTTTAATACAATTTTTGGTTGAATTACTGCAAAGTATGTCAACATACTATTAGGATAAATGCAATGTGGTTGTATGTATGTATTTACTAATGCTATGCTAAAAAAACTCACTCATGTTACTTTCAGTCCTGTTCCTCAAGTATATGATCTTCGTCATTTAAAATAGCGCAATATGTGTTTTTATCAGATTTCGGAGAAAAAATGTTTAAAATTGAAGTTTATTTTGAGCGTTACAAAAAGCACATAAAAAACTTCGGTGGAATGACCCCAAATATGTTTATCAAATATGTGTGAATATGTCTAAAAAGTATAATATCTGCAGTGCAAATAGGTTACATGCATGGGCTGAGATTTTTTTTTTATCAAAACCTACACAGTTCATTCTGTCTTGTCTGGCCAGCTTTATACAATGAAAGTGTTCACGTTGATGTGTCCAGAAACCACTAAATCCATTACAATCAAACTTATTCCTTAAATGGAATGTTTTTGCAGGTTTTTGGAAGGTTTCGCACGGAATTGCTCCCACTACGCTATTACACTCATGCTGATATTTGTCACAAGTTTGTATTTGTGATTAGAAATTAAATAAGTAGTAGTCCTCACACAACAACAACAGTGTATTGGTTGGGTGTGTCCTGATACAACTTTTTCACTTCGAATACAATACCAGTATTGTAACATTAAGAATTGGCCCATACCGATATGATATCTGCAGGAATCAAGCATACTTTTGTCTTTTTGGAGTGTGGAACGTTAGAACAGGTTTGATCAAGTGAAATGAGTCAAAACGAGAACAATGGTAGGTATGAAAATCACTAACCTTTTTTATTATTAACAGTCTGGAATAGACTTATGCCGTCTTTAACTACTATAAACGATTGTTATTTTGTGATAATCATGTGCGGATCGTAAATTTAACAGCAACAAGCGAACAAACACATCAGCAACACAATGTTCCTCTACACTTCAGCTACGAAAGCGGTATTCCTCACCTCCATTAGAAGTATCAATTTCACTGGAAGACTAGAGGACAGGGAATATGTAAATATGTTACACTACACACCATAGAGCAGACCTGGCAAATAAAGGCCGGGGGGCCACATGCAGCCCGTTAAAGGGGAACATTATTACCAGACCTATGTAAGCGTCAATATATACCTTGATGTTGCAGAAAAAAGACCATATATTTTTTTACCGATTTCCGAACTCTAAATGGGTGAATTTTGGCGAATTAAACGCCTTTCTATTATTTGCTCTCGGAGCGATGACGTCACAACGTGATGTCACCTAGGTAGTCAATCGGCCATTTTCTCAAACACATTATACACATCGAGTCAAATCAGCTCTGTTATTTTCCATTTTTTCGACTGTTTTCCGTACCTTGGAGACATCATGCCTCGTCGGTGTGTTGTCTGAGGGTGTAACAACACGATCAGGGACGGATTCAAGTTGATTTATGTAAAATGTGCATCGATTAGCACGGCATGCTAATCAATGCTAACATGCTATTTACTGACATTGCTAAGGCAGACATGGCACAGAGATGTATGGATAACATGCAGATGCATTTCCAACAATAAAGTCAATGAAATCACAAAGGGGAGTTTTGTTGATTTCATTGACTTATGTGCTAATCAGACATATTTGGTCGTGGCATGACTGCCAGCTAATCAATGCTAACATGCTATTTAGGCTAGCTGTATGTACATTTGTAGCTATATTTGCATCCAGTGTTTCCCTCCACCCACATTTAATGCCAAACAAACACTTACCAATCAACGGATTTAAGTTTATCCAGTGTCATAAGATGCGAAAGTCCCGAACATTTGGTCTGCACATTTTACCAATAGCTTCAGTTTCTTCTTTAATTTTGTTTTCGCTATCTGCCTCCATACTCCAACCATCCGTTTCAATACATGCGTAATCTGTTGAATCGCATAAGCCGCTGAAATCCGAGTCTGAATCTGAGCTAATGTCGCTATATCTTGCTGTGCTATCCGCCTGGATAGCATGTATCTCACTGGATGACGTCACAGGAAAATAGACGGTGGCTTCACGTATAGCGAAAATCAGGCACTTAAAAGCCTTTTTTCGGGATGTTGCGTGATCGGTAAAATTTTGAAAAAAACTTTGAAAAATTAAATAAGCCACTGGGAACTAATTTTTATTGGTTTTAACCCTTCTGAAATTGTGATAATGTTCCCCTTTAAGCTTTTCAATCAGGCCCGCCGGACAAATAATTTTTTTAGATCTTTAAGATGGAAACTGTAGCCGCCATTATGATGCGCAGTGATGTTTTCCAATGACCGAAAGTCTTAAACTATACAAAGTATTTCAATGGTTGGAAGCTGTGCTTTTGAATGATATACTAGTTACTATGGTAATCTAATTAGTTACTATGGTCATCTAAGTCACAGCAGTTCAGGTGAGGTACCAAGCAGTGTGGTTGGGGAGCGTTTCCACAGAGTGTTCCCAGAGCGCCCTGAAACGCTCGTGTCAGGGACAAACGCGGAAAGAGATTTTTACAACAAAGTTCTACAAGAAAAGTGATATGATATCAGATTGTAGGTTGTTTTTTTTTTTTTAATCTTCGCGTTTATATTTCCCCGTGTCGTGTTAGTTGCATTTATGTTGTGTTTCGCTTGATTGTAAATAATGTGGATGGAGAGGGGGTGTGACATTCATATGTTGTTAATATTCAGTGTTTTATCGGTCATTGTTAATATTGTAAATCCCACATTTTTTTATATTCATGTACATTTTGGGTAGAACATGTAAAATTCCATTTCGTTTCCTAAGGCGGTCTGTCATAACGTTTTTAGCATTCAATCAGACATAATAATGTGAAGTTTTGTGTTAGTGTTCCTAAAAATAGGACCCAAACACAAAATCCATTTCAACCCATATTCAATTGAATGCACTACAAAGACAAGATATTTGATGTTCAAATTCATAAACGTTTTTTTTTTGCAAATAATAATTAACTTAGAATTTCATGGCTGCAACACCTGCCGAAGTAGTTGGGAAAGGGCATGTTCACCACTGTGTTACATCACCTTTTCTTTTAACAACACTCAATAAACGTTTGGGAACTGAGGAAACTAATTGTTGAAGCTTTGAAAATGGAATTCTTTACCTTGCTTGATGTACAACTTCAGTCCTTCAACAGTCCGCGGTCTTGTTGTCGTATTTTACGCTTCATAATACGCCACACATTTTTGATGGGAGACAGGTCTGGACTGCAGGCGGGCCAGGAAAGTACCCGCACTCTTTTACTACGAAGCCATGCTGTTGTAACACGTGGTTCGGCATTGTTTTGCTGAAATAAGTAGGGGCGCCCATGATAATGTTGCTTGGATGACAACATATGTTGCTCCAAAATCTGTATGGACCTTTCAGCATTAATGGTGCCTTCACAGATGTGTAAGTTACCCATGCCTTGGGCACTAATACACCCCCATAATCACCCATGCTGGCTTTTCAACTTTGCGACTATAACAATCCGGATGGTTATTTTCCTCTTTGTTCCTCTGTTTCCAAATATAATTTGAAATGTGGACTCGTCAGACCACAGAACACTTTTCCACTTTGCATCAGTCCATCTTAGATGAGCTCAGGCCCAGCGAAGCTGGCGGTGTTCCTCTGTGTTGTTGATAAATGGCTTTCGCTTTGCATAGTAGAGTTTTAACTTTCACTTACAGATGTAGCGACCAACTGTAGTTACTGACAGTGGTTTTATAAAGTATTCCTTAGCCCATGTAGTGATATTCTTTACACACTGATGTCGGTTTTTGATGCAGTACAGCCTGAGGGATCAGAGGTCCATAATATCATCGCTTACGTGCAGTGATTTCTCCAGATTCTCTGAACCTTTTGATAATTTTACGAACCGTAAATGGTAAAATCCCTAAATTCCTTGCAATAGCTCGTTGAGAAATGTTGTTCTAAAACTGTTCGACAATTTGCTTACAAAGTGGTGACCCTCACCTTATCCTTGTTTGTGAATTACTTAGCATTTCTTGGAAGCTGTTTTTATACCCAATCATGGCACCCACCTGTTCCCAATTAGCCTGCACACTTGTGGGATGTTCCAAATAAGTGTTTGATGAGCATTCCTCAACTTTATCAGTATTTATTGCCACATTTCCCAACTTCTTTGTCACGTGTTGCCTGCATCAAATTCTAAAGTTAATGATTATTTAACTTTTTATCAGTTTGAACATCAAATATGTTGTCTTTGTAACATATTCAACTGAATATGGGTTGAAAAGGATTTGCAAATCATTGTATTCCATTTATATTTACATCTAACACAATTTCCCAAATCATATGGAAACGGGGTTTGTATATCTCCATATTTTGCCTTAGCCTTGAATGAACACTTGATGCATATAATCACAGCAGGATGATGATTACCGAATATTTGTCTACATAAAAACATTCTTCTTCATACTGCATTAATATATGCTCATTTTAAACTTTCATACAGTGAGGGAAATCACAACTAAGTCAATTGACCAAAAGTGTATTTATTAAACAGTTATTACGCTGTGGCACAAACATTCATGTCATTTCAAAACAGGAAGTGCAGGATTGTCACATTTTAAAACAGGCTATTAGTGCACTTTTGTGCATGCCACGAAGATGACATATCAAAACAACACAAAATTAAAGTGCACTTTTTGTACAGAATGCCACTACAATAGTTTAAAACAAATAAAGTGCACTTTTGTGCATGATGTCACACAAGATATTTCAATAAGTGTCACATAAAAATTAGCTGTATATCAAATAGTATATGTCCTTTCGGTGTTGATGTGGAAATAGTTGCTTCAGCATTTTGTGGGTGTGGTACCCAACGGAGTTTAAAGTACTCTTTATTCTCGAGTGGGTGACTTTTTAAATGACGCTACAAATCAGCAGTGCTGCAATCTGAAATCTTTTGATTTATTAATTGATACTTTTATTAGTAGATTGCACAGTTCAGTACATATTCCGTACAATTGACCACTAAATGGTAACACCCAAATAAGTTTTTCAACTGGTTTAAGTCGGGGTCCGCGTTAATCAATTCATGGTAAAAAGTCAATTATCTAATTGGTTAAATAAACAGCCCCATTGGTATGATGCAGTAGTTTAAGTGACATTGGGCCAGCACCCTTGATTGTGCAGGCCCTGAGCAGATTACATTGACATGGCACCACTTAGACGCTGAAATGTAATCGTACAAAAAGAAACTGACATACATGTACTGGAAGCAGTGCATTCAAAAGATAATTGACTGATGGGAATACATTATTAGTATTTAATGCGACGAATACTTGAATTTAAGCTGTACATGTAAGTCACTGCACCTGAAGGCCTCACTGCATGCCAAGCAAACACCACAACATTAAACCAATAGAGATTTCCCCTGTGTTGACATTTGACCTCTGATGAACAAATCCATCCATTTCTTACCGCTTGTCCTTCTCGGGGTCGCGGGGGGTGCTGGAGCCTATCCCAGCTGCATTCGGGCAAAATATGTTTATCAAATTTGTTAAAATAATAGGGTTGATTATCTGCACTGCTGTAACATTTGCTTAGTATAATACCAATGTAGAAACAATTCAATTAAACAATAAAAGACAACCAGCTCATTAAAAAATGACCTTACTAACAAAAAAATAAGCACAATGTAACTGTTTTTATTTTCACTTTGTGTCATGCAACAACTCCAAATGGTCAAATTCCAAAGATCCACGTACATCATCCCAACTGCATGTTTACAATGTATATCAATGAGAGAAAAACCATTAAAATAGTTCATATTTTCCATGCACGTGTTGGTTATTGGATTAATTCAAATGATTCAGAATTGACCTAAGAAGGGTTGGGACATTGTTGTGTTTGGACTCACAAACACGGATCCAAAAAGCACTTATAATGTGTGCGTTGCAGACTAAGATGAGAACGGTTGGATGCACGCACCGAAACATGAATAAGGACCATTTGCTCACGAACTCATAGGGTTCCATCATCCATTATTTAGTACGTAGAAGAGCGGTGGATTGGTGGCTGCTTGATTTTTCTGACAGCATTTACAAGGCTTTACGCTTTGTCTTGCAGAGTGCCAACTTTTCCTTTGTCTCCCCAAAGACGCATACTAATTCAGTGGAAATGTTTTTATATTCTTATAGGCAAACTGTTCAAAAATGTTTTCACCCATAAGAATCCTCAGTTACATGTGTCATGAATGCGCTAAAATGTGTCCGTCACAGTTTTGTGCGTTACTTTAAAGGCCTACTGAAACCCACTACTACCGACCACGCAGTCTGATAGTTTATATATCAATGATGAAATATTAACATTGCAACACATGCCAATACAGCCTTTTTAGTTTACTAAATTGCAATTTTAAATTTCCCGCGGAGTTTCTTGGTGAAAACGTCGCGGAAGGATGGCGCGTGCGTGTGACGTCACAGACTGTCAGGAAATTTTAGCGCAGCACCATTTGGGGCTAAAAGTCGTCTCTTTTCATTGCGCAATTTAACAGTATTCTGGACATCTGTGTTGCTGAATCTTTTGCAATTTGTTCAATTAATAATGGAGAAGTCAAAGTAGAAACATGGAGTTGGGAAGCTTTAGCCTTTAGCCACACAAACACACGGTGATTCCTTGTTTAAAATTCCCGGAGGTAAATCTTTACTATGGATCAGAGCGGTCAAACGAACATGGTTCCCGACCACTTGTCAACCGGCAGGTTTCGGTGAGAAAATTGTGGTAAAAAGTCGTCTCTTACCGGAGATCAGCTGAGCTTGCGCCGTCCATGCAGCTGACGTCGACTTCCCTCAGAGACTGGCCTCAAGGCACCCGAGGACACACCCCTCCGACTATCAGGTACTAGTTAACTCACTAAAACACTAGCAACACAATAGAAAGATAAGGGATTTCCCAGAATTATCCTAGTAAATGTGTCTAAAAATATCTGAATCTGTCCCAATGCAATTGCCTTTTTTTTTTAACTTTATTTTTTTTATTTTATTTTTTTATACTCCTCTCTGAGCTGCCACCTTATCGTGGTAGAGGAGTTTGCGTGTCCCAATGATCCAAGGAGCTATGTTGTCCAGGGGCTTTATGCCCCCTGGTAGGGTCTCCCAAGGCAAACAGGTTCTAGGTGAGGGATCAGACAAAGAGCAGCTCGAAGACCTCTATGAAGAAGACAAAACATGGACCCAGATTTCCCTTGCCCGGACGCGGGTCACCAGGGCCCCCTTCTGGAGCCAGGCCCGGAGGTGGGGCACGATGGCGAGCGCCTGGTGGCCGGTCCTGTTCCCATGGGGCCCGGCCGGGCACAGCCCGAAGAGGCAACGTGGGTCACCCCTCCAATGGGCTCACCACCCATAGCAGGGACCATAGAGGTCGGGTGCAATGTGAGCTGGGCGGCAGCCGAAGGCAGGGCACTTGGCGGTCCGATCCTCGTCTACAGAAGCTAGCTCTTGGGACGTGGAACGTCACCTCACTGGGGAGGAAAGAGCCTGAGCTAGTGCGCGAAGTGGAGAAGTTCCGGCTGGATATAGTCGGACTCACTTCGACGCACAGCAAGGGCTCTGGAACCACTTCTCTCGAGAGGGACTGGACTCTCTTCCACTCTGCCGTTGCCGACAGTGAGAGGCGACGGGCTGGGGTGGCAATTCTGGTTGCCCCCCGGCTTGAAGCCTGCATGTTGGAGTTCAACCCAGTGGACGAAAGGGTAGCCTCCCTCCGCCTTCGGGTGGGGGGACGGGTCCTGACTGTTGTTTGTGCTTACGCACCAAACAGCAGTTCAGAGTACCCACCCTTTTTGGGTACACTCGAGGGAGTACTGGAAAGTGCTCCCCCGGGTGATACTCTTGTCCTACTGGGGGTCTTCAACGCTCATGTTGGCAACGACAGTGAAACCTGGAGAGGCGTGATTGGGAAGAATGGCCGCCCGGATCTGAACCCGAGTGGTGTTTTGTTATTTAACTTTTGTGCTCGTCACAGTTTGTGCATTACAAACACCATGTTCAAACATAAGGGTGTCAATATGTGCACTTGGCACCAGGACACCCTAGGCCGCAGTTCCATGATCGACTTTGTAGTTGTGTCATCGGATTTGCGGCCTTATGTTTTGGACACTCGGGTGAAGAGAGGGGCGGAGCTTTTTACCGATCACCACCTGGTGGTGAGTTGGCTGCGATGGTGGGGGAGGATGCCGGACAGACCTGGCAGGCCCAAACGCATTGTGAGGGTCTGCTGGGAACGTCTGGCAGAGTATCCTGTCAGAGAAAGTTTCAACTCCCACCTCCGGAAGAACTTCGAACATGTCACGAGGGAGGTGCTGGACATTGAGTCCGAGTGGACCATGTTCCGCACCTCTATTGTCGAGGCGGCTGATCGGAGCTGTGGCCGCAAGGTAGTTGGTGCCTGTAGAGGCGGCAATCCTAAAACCCCTTGGTGGACATCAGCGGTGAGGGATGCCGTCAAGCTGAAGAAGGAGTCCTATCGGGTCATTTTGGCTCATAGGACTCCGGAGGCAGTGGACAGGTACCGACAGGCCAAGCGGCGTGCGGCTTCAGCGGTCGCTGAGGCAAAAACTCGTACATGGGAGGAGTTCGGGGAAGCCATGGAAAACGACTTCCGGACGGCTTCGAAGCGATTCCGGACCACCGTCCGCCACCTCAGGAAGGGGAAGCAGTGCACTATCAACACCGTGTATGGTGCGGATGGTGTTCTGCTGACCTCAACTGCGGATGTTGTGGATAGGTGGAAGGAATACTTCGAAGACCTCCTCAATCCCACAAACACGTCTTCCTATGAGGAAGCAGTGCCTGGGTGATCTGTGGTGGACTCTCCTATTTCTGGGGCTGAGGTCGCTGAGGTAGTTAAAAAGCTCCTTGGTGGCAAGGCCCCGGGGGTGGACGAGAACCGCCCGGAGTTCCTTAAGGCTCTGGATGCTGTGGGGCTGTCTTGGTTGACAAGACTCTGCAGCATCGCGTAGACATCGGGGGGGGTACCTCTGGATTGGCAGACCGGGGTGGTGGTTCCTCTCTTTAAGAAGGGGGACCGGAGAGTGTGTTCCAACTATCGTGGGATCACACTCCTCAGCCTTCCCGGTAAGGTTTATTCAGGTGTACTGGAGAGGAGGCTACGCCGTATAGTCGAACCTCGGATTCAGGAGGAACAGTGTGGTTTTCGTCCTGGTCGTGGAACTGTGGACCAGCTCTATACTCTCGGCAGGGTTCTTGAGGGTGCATGGGAGTTTGCCCAACCAGTCTACATGTGCTTTGTGGACTTGGAGAAGGCATTCGACCGTGTCCCTCGGGAAGTCCTGTGGGGAGTGCTCAGAGAGTATGGGGTATCGGACTGTCTTATTGTGGCAGTCCGCTCCCTGTATGATCAGTGCCAGAGCTTGGTCCGCATTGCCGGTAGTAAGTCGAACACATTTCCAGTGAGAGTTGGACTCCGCCAAGGCTGTCCTTTGTCACCGATTTTGTTCATAACATTTATGGACAGAATTTCTAGGCGCAGTCAAGGCGTTGAGGGGTTCCGGTTTGGTGACCGCAGGATTAGGTCTCTGCTTTTTGCAGATTATGTGGTCCTGATGGCTTCATCTGACCGGGATCTTCAGCTCTTACTGGATCGGTTTGCAGCCGAGTGTGAAGCGACCGGAATGAGAATCAGCACCTCCAAGTCCGAGTCCATGGTTCTGGCCCGGAAAAGGGTGGAATGCCATCTCCGGGTTGGGGAGGAGACACTGCCCCAAGTGGAGGAGTTCAAGTACCTAGGAGTCTTGTTCACGAGTGAGGGAAGAGTGGATCGTGAGATCGACAGGCGGATCGGTGCGGCGTCTTCAGTAATGCGGACGTTGTACCGATCCGTTGTGGTGAAGAAGGAGCTGAGCCCGAAGGCAAAGCTCTCAATTTACCGGTCGATCTACGTTACCATCCTCACCTATGGTCATGAGCTTTGGGTCATGACCGAAAGGAGAAGATCACGGGTACAAGCGGCCAAAATGAGTTTCCTCCGCCATGTGGCGGGGCTCTCCCTTAGAGATAGGGTGAGAAGCTCTGCCATCCGGGAGGAACTCAAAGTAAAGCCGCTGCTCCTTCACATCAAGAGGAGCCAGATGAGGTGGTTCGGGCATCTGGTCAGGATGCCACCCGAGCGCCTCCCTAGGGAGGTGTTTAGGGCACGTCCAACCGGTAGGAGGCCACGGGGAAGACCCAGGACACGTTGGGAAGACTATGTCTCCCGGCTGGCCTGGGAACGCCTCGGGATCCCCCGGGAAGAGCTAGACGAAGTGGCTGGGGAAAGGGAAGTCTGGGTTTCCCTGCTTAGGTTGTTGCCCCCGCGACCCGACCTCGGATAAGCGGAAGATGATGGATGGATGGATTTTTTTATAGTCCTTCGCTATCAATATCATCATCCACGAATCTTTCACCCTCGCTCAAATTAATGGGGAAATTGTCGTTTTCTCGGTCCGAATAGCTCTTGCTGCTGGAGGCTCCCTATAAAATCAATGTCAATATGTGAGGAGCCATCAACATGTGACGTCATCGTCTGCCACTTCCGGTAAAGGCAAGGCTTTTTTATCAGCACCAAAAGTTGCGAACTGTATCGTGGATGTTCTCTAGTAAATCCTTTCAGCAAAAATATGGCAATATCGCGAAATGATCACGTATGACACATAGAATGGACCTGCTATCCCCGTTTAAATAAGAAAATCTCATTTCAGTAGGCCTTTAAGTGAAGTAAAGGAAACACATGGGAGTGTTTGTCATGTGACTGTCCCAAGATATGGCTTCCTCAGTGTGTCAGGTAAGTTAATTTCCAAAAGCTTTTTTTTCTAAGCTCATGCCTTAATAGGTTGTTAAATATTGAAATCTCAACTTTTTGAACTCTGTTTATTCTATGAATTCATATAAAACAAGCTAATAAAATATTTCTATCAGGCTTTTAGCCTTAAAATTGCTATCAAAAGCATGACATGATGCCTTTATGCAATTAAATCCTAAGACACTGAATGTTACTGTTTCAATAATTATCAATCGGGATGTATGGAGTTCATTGGTTGGTTAGTTAGTTAGTTAGTTAGTTAGTTAGTTAGTTAGTTAGTTAGTTAGGTAGTTAGCTACTTAGTTAGTTAGTTAGCTGGCAGATAGGCAGTATCAAGCTACATTTAGCAAAGCTGTGTAGCTTAACTACATTTCCAGTAGCTTGGCGGTAGCTTAGCTACTTTTTTTAACAAGTAGCTTTTCCTGTAACCTAGCTACTTTTAGACCCATGAATTAATTAACGTGGACCCCGACTTAAACAAGTTGAAAAATGTATTCGGGTGTTGCCATTTAGTGGTCAATTGTACGGAATATGTACTGTACTGTGCAATCTACTAATATAAGTTTCAATCAATAAAAGTTTCAAATGTAGCTCGGTACATTACAAAAAAGCTACAAGCTACAAAGAGAGAATATGGACTGCAAAGTCAGGCCCCCCCCAAAAAAGGGAGAAAATACAATGACCTGGATGAATGAGAACATCCATACATACGGAGAAAATTCATGATGATTGCTTGATGTTCGTATGATGAGTCACAATTGGCTAAGGTGAGGGTGAAATATTGCAGACTGGCCAATCAGAGGCTAAATAAGGAATCGAAACAGTCAGGCACTCATGTCAGAGAAAGAGACGCTTCTAACTGACTACTTAAAGGCCTACTGAAATTAGATTTTCTTATTTAAATTGGGATAGCAGTTCCATTCTATGTGTCATACTTGATCATTTCGCGATATTGCCATGTTTTTGCTGAAAGGATTTAGTAGAGAACATCCACGATAAAGTTCGCAACTTTCGGTGCTAAGAGAAAAGCCCTGCCTCTACCGGAAGTCGCAGACAATGACGTCACAAGTGTGATGCCTCCTCACATATCCACATTTTTTTTAATGGGAGCCTCCAACAAAAAGTGCTATTCGGACCGAGAAAAAGACAATTTCCCCATTAATTTGAGCGAGGATGAAAGATTTGTCTTTGAGGATATTGATAGCGACGGACTAGAAAAAAAACAAAAAAAATGCGATTGCATTGGGACGGATTCCGATGTTTTTAGAGACATTTACTAGGTTAATTCTGGGAAATCCCTTATCTTTCTATTGTGTTGCTAGTGTTTTAGTGAGTTAACTAGTACCTGATTGTCGGAGGTGTGTCTCCACGGGTGTGTTGACGCCAGTGTCTCAGGGGAGTCTACGGCAGCTATGGACGGCACAAGCTATGCTTTTCTCCGGTAAGAAGCAACTTTTTACCACAATTTTCACATCGTAACCTGCCTGTTGACAAGTGGTCAGGATCCATGTTCGCTTGACCGCGCTCTGATCCATAATAAAGTTTCACCTCCAGGAATTTTAAACAAGGAATCACCGTGTGTTTGTGTGGCTAAAGGCTAAAGCTTCCCAACTCCATCTTTCTACTTTAACTTCTCCAATATTAATTGAACAAATTGCAAAAGATTCAGCAACACAGATGTCCAAAATACTGTGTAATTATGTGGCTAAAGCAGACGGCTTTCAGCTGTGTGTGTGTGTGTGTGCAGCGCTCATACTTCCTAAAAACGCGTGACATCCTGCGTACACGTCATCATTACACGACGTTTCCAAGATGAAACTCCCGGGAAATTTAAAATTGTAATTTAGTCAACTGAAAAGGCCGTATTGGCATGTGTTGCAATGTTAATATTTCATCATTGATATATAAACTATCAGACTGCGTGGTGGGTAGTAGTGGGTTTCAGTAGGCCTTTAAAAATGGCAGATTAATTCACTACTGCAGATTAGATTTTCCTTTAGGAATGAAGATGACGTGCAAGAAACCCACAATGATGCATGTCCTTAGCCATATTTAAACTAATGTATGTGAGTGCCAGGAAAAAGATCACATTTAGTTCGCAACTAACATTTTTTCCGATCAATTCAAAAAACTTCCAGAATGTATTAAAAAAAAGTGTTTTTACAACCTCTCCATGCTTACTCGCCGCGTGTTTACGTCAAATGTCAGCAGCCAAGAGGAGCTAAATTGTAACCTGTTTTTAAAATGTGTCATAAATAATGTATTTACCAAATAATATATTACGAGAATTGTGTTGAATCGAGAATCGATTTTTTTTACCACATGTATCGGAATCAAATTGATTTGTGAGTTATTGTGAGATTCACATCCTTACTGGCAAGAGCCTCTTGGAGCCTGGCTGAAAGCAACAGTCTAACAATACAAACACTAACGGACATGGCAGTTTCATTCTTCCTTCGATTAATTGGGGGTTTGCTTTTCTTTCGTTTGTTAGTTAGTCAGCAACATAGCTGAAAAACTTATTGGTGGATTTTGATGACACTTTCAGGAAGTGTCAGAAATGGGATAACGAACAAGTGATTACATTTTGGGATTGAGCAATCATTTTTATTCTTCCAGGATTGTTTTACAATTTGGAGATAGGACCTAGTACAGGTGAACACTCTGAGTGTTTTTCCGGTTATTAATAGAGGTTGGAATCTTTGGGGACCTCACGATTTGATTATGGTTACAATTCAGAAGCTACGATTCCATTAGAAATCGATTATTGATGCCTCTTTATTTATGTATATCGATTTTACATTTCTTTTCATTTCACTGAATAAGCAGACAAGTGGTCACCTTATCACAGGGCCAATACAGATAGACAGACAACATTCACACACGAGGGCCAATTTAGTGTTGCCAATCAACCTATCGCCAGGTGCATCTCTTTGGAGGTGGGAGGAAGCCGGAATAACCGGAAAGAACCAACGCAGTCATGGGGAGAACATGCAAACTCCACACAGAAAGACCCTGAGTCTGGGATCAAACCCAGGGCCCTTATATTGTGAGCCTCATGCACTACTTAGTATTGGTGTAATGGTATTGTAGATACCTCAGTATTTCGGTTTCAAAGTCTGCATAAAAATATCTAACAAAAACTTGGGGTGTAGTTTTTTCGGCGCCTAAGCGTTGGCAGAGTCTGAAATAAACTACATCTCCCAGAATCCTCTGTGCAGCACAGTTTAGTCTTTATTTAAAGGGACAATGCACGGAAACATCAAGTTCAAAGACAGATACAGTATGCTCTGTACCAGATTATAGCTAAATAGCTCATTTCCGTCTGCAGTCCCTGGCTACCTAAATTAAAAAGATACAACAATTATGCAATAAAATCATTACAATAAAATCATACCATATCACATAATCAAATTGAAAAAAGTCATAAAATGCCCTTTCATGGACACATACTTAATATACAATACAACCACATCTCATTTACATCATCACACAAAGACAATACATGCTCTTGTTCACATCTGTCATCATTTGTGAAACAACAAAAACAACAATGATTTTGACACACACACCTCACAATTTACAACAAAAATGCTGTCATGGATAAATATAATACACATTAATTTGATCTGTCAAACACAGTGCCCACCTCAGTACAGCTTTGATTGCTCCAAAGCCACTTTTTAACTTCAATTGTAAATGTAAAGTAAACTGTTAAACTTTTCAAATTTGTTGTGAGGTTGTTCCATATCTTTTATGGCTTTATATGAAAAGGCTGATTGTGCAAAAGTTGTTTTACATCTGGGTATGCTACACTGCCCCCTGGTGGAGGCTCTCGTGTTTCTGACCGACACAGCAGATGTAAACTGGACAAAGTGCTTAAGTGGCGCTGGTGCGGTGTTATTTAGGATTCGCTGGGCCATTCGTATTGATGCTAATCTTTGAATATTAGCTAAATTTAACAATCTATATTTTTGGAGAACTGAACAGTGATGATGGTGTTGTGGTTTTCGGTCAAGAATTTTGAGCGATTGTTTGTGCAAAGTTTCCAATGGCCTCAGAGTAATTTTGCTTGTCTGCGACCAACATGTTATACAATAATAAAAACGAGACATAATCATTGCATTAAAATAAGTTTGAGCTGCCTCCAGTGTTAACAAATTCCTGATACATTTGAACGTTTTTATGTTGTATTTAAGACTCTGGCACATCTGTTTGATATGTTTTTTAAAGCCAAGTGTTGGGTCTAAAATGACACCCAGGTAACGATATTCACTAACATTTCTTATTATCTCATTATTAACCCTTACATTTGGAAAGGATGACATTTTATATTTGTTTACAAAATACATTGTTGCCGTTTTCTTAATGTTTAATGTAAGACAAGAGTCATGTAGCCATCTTGCCACCTTCTCCATGGCTGCTGTAAGTTTTCTGGCAACCGTTTCAGCGTCTTTTCCCCCAAGTATAAATAACCGTGTCATCTGCATACATCTGGATATTTACATCCTCACATACAAATGGCAAGTCGTTTATGTACATGGAGAAAAGAAGACAGCCGATATTAGAGCCTTGTGGCAGGCCGATATGAGTTGCAGTGAAACTGGATGATGTGTTATCAATACGGACACATTGGGTCCGACCAGATAGATATGACATAATCCAGGCCGGAGTATATGTCGACAGTTTAAAAGTTGTTAATTTTGTAAGTAACGTGGGGTGATTGACTGTATCAAATGCCTTGCGGAGGTCTAAGAATATTGCTCCAACTACACCTCCATTGTCAAGGTTTTGTTTGATTGTTTCTAATAGAAGGCAACATGCAGTTTCGGTCGAGTGATTTGCCCGAAACCCAAACTGCATGGAATGTAGGAGGTCTTCATAGTCCAAATGTACTGTGAGTAGCTCAACGATCACTTTTTCTATTGCTTTAGCTATAACGGGGAGAAGGCTAATTGGTCTGTAGTTGTTGATGTCTTTTTTATTTCCTGCTTTATGGATTTGGATGATAAAGTGAACATTATTGCTTTAAACTGGATGTTTACATTGTCACTTTAAAAACACACAACTAAGTTTTATATATATATATATCTATATATATATATATATATATATATATATATATATATATATATACATACATATATATATGTATATATATATATATACATATAAATATATATATATATATATATATATATATATATATATATATATATATATATATATATATATATTTGCTTGAAAAGGTGAATATTCCTGCATAATAATGTGCACTTTAAAAATTATGTTTGTATTAAAAAATATCATTCGAACATTTTAGCATTATGTTTGTGTTCAATTACAGTGAGTGTGTTTACCCTTAACATTCATATCTTTTCATTTTACACACTAACTTATTTAGGTCTTTTTCTTTTGGATGTATACAGGGTTTCCTGCAGCGCTTTGTTGTTAAGGCGGCCGCCTTAAAAACAAAGAGCCATCCCCAAAACAAAGGTCTTAAAAAATAAAATACAATTTAAAAAAATAATATATATATTTTATTTTTGTCCTCTCTAGCTTCTCGGGCAAATCATATATTTGATGTAGATACCCATATCGACTGTTCAGATTTACTTCACAAAAGAGAGGTGTAGGATACTTCTCTTGTTGCCTTATTTGTATTTGACTTTATTAAATGTATTTATATTATCATTTGGTGCTAAGCTAAAGTCTTAACAAGCTGCTACGCTTCATACTGCCTCTGTCAGTATGTCTCTCCAGCACCCAGCATTGTCCCACCCACACAACCATCTGATTGGTTACATGCAGAGCGGTAACAGTCAATCAGCAGTGCGTATTCAGAGCGGTAACAGCCAATCAGCAGTGAGTATTTAGAGCACATGGAGTCAGTGCTTACTGCAGAGGCAGGCAGAGAGGAGAGACAAGAGATTGTGAGGGTTAGCAGAAAGGTGTTTAGCAGGTGAGCATAATGCAGCGTACTCTCCCCAAATAATAATAAGCACCTCCAAGTCAACTACTGGTAACATCACATTATGTTAAATAAAGAGTTTATGCTTCTAATAGTTGATATAATAATGTAAGTGCATCATAAAGTCTACATGAACTCCATGGTGCTCAGGGATGAATAGTCTCTTCTATTGCTATTGTACTATTGTTTCAGCTATAGTTACATTAATCATTAGTAATGTAGCAGCCAAGTTTCCCTGCTATCACATGTTGATAAAAATATAACTTTTACATAATAAAAATCAACTACATGCTTCCCAAATGCTGTATAAATTAAGCATGATGTGTTGAGCATAGGTCAGCATGTGGCCCCACTTTTAACTTTTTTTTTCAAACGCTTTTTGCAAACGCTTATTTAAAGTAAATCATTAATTTGACTTAGTCATTATTTTGTTTTAGTAAGTCAATATTTACTAAGTCAAAATAATGACATAATTAGTATCTCAGGTAACTAGGACTGTTTTGTGCTTTGTTTTTACTTTAGGTAAAAAATATCTAGACATATATCGTATATCGCCACCTAGCCCCTTCCCCGTCCGTTTGTTGAGAGACACCACCTTAACTAAGAAATATTCTGGGGGAAACACTGTATACCACAATAGTATCATATCATGGTCTTAATACAGTGACAATATTGTACCATGAAATTTGATACTGTTACATCCCTATTATTTAGTATTGGATCTGACCATCTCTTATACCAAGCACATGAGCATTGTAACATATCTGTATCATCTTTGACATTAATTAATAATATGTAAAAAAAAAAAAAAATCCACTTGGTCTGTGGTATAGCCTGCTACAAGAATTTGACTTTAATCACCAATGGGTTCCTTTGAGGTAAAAATGCTTAAAGATCAAACACGCGAAGACAGTTTTACCTTTTCATCAACAAACTAGCAGAAATCCATGTACAGACTATTATGAGCTTGCTATAGGTTTCAGTATGGTAAACTTGGCCTCAGAGGACCAATGCAAAACATCACCAAAAACAACAACAATAACACAATGTCTATCAAAAGCATTTACCCTCCACCCAAAACAAAATGACATTAACTCTTGTATATTGAGTTTGTTAAATGCCCCACATAAAGTGAATTTTCCCCCAAGGGCTGCGAAACAATCACATGGGCGAGTGTTCCATTTAAGTGATTTGAATGATTGGAGTGCCACAGTGCTTCCTATCAGCCGGAGAACTGGGTCAATACAGTGAGACTAAGTGACACGGCTGGCGGCCTGTGTGCCCGTGGGAAGACCGGCAGAGGAAACGGAGCGAGACCTCGCTGTCGTTGGGTCAGAGTGACTCAAAAAACACAGACGTACACAAGGCCTCCTGGCTGCTAAGTTCTGCACAAGCTACAATAAGTTCTGTTGGCCGCGAAAACACAACCATCCCAATGCAAAGTTTAAAAATGTACAGGATTTTGCAATAGATCAACTCCACAATCATACAAACCAATGTGTACATTTTGTGAATAGATATAATCAACACATATGTAAGATTTGGAAGGACTTCAGGTAAACTCCATTCACAACTTCCGTCATCTGTAAACACAAAAGTCTACAATCTCCATCTACTGTAATCATTTTCTCCAGAAAGTTTGTCATTTGGGTTATTCCACGGAATCGATGCCATTGTCATACCCAGAAAATAAAAGATATAAACTCAATATCAAAACACAATAAACATTCTTATTAGGCACACTATTGTTGTTACATTTTTAATAAAAATAACATTTTTAACTACCTGGAACTCTAGAAAATTAAGATTTTTGACAGTCCCCATTCCTAATTTCTTTTTTTTTTTTACAATGATATATTATATTGATAAACTTGAGAAACAGCATATTCACATTACAACTACACTTCAAGATTTTTTTAAATTAAAAAACTATTTTGTTACTATTCACATTTGAGTCATTTCCCTGACATTTTACTCAGTCCTGTTACCCTAACACACTACCCCCTCTCACAGAAGTTGCATGTTGCACATCCCCTGTAGGCTATGGGAAGGCCAAAAGTTAGTTCACTCATTAATTGTGTTATACATTTCAACTATGACTAGGGGGTAAAATCTCAGAACAGTCCATTCCTGATACCTAAATTAATGTTGGTGTTATTTGTTTGTTCTTAAAATCTGGTTTTGGTTTAATCATTTGAATGTGCTTAGAGTCAACATGCCATTTGCATGAATACTACGTAGCCGTACTACATATCTTTTAGGGATATTATAAATATCCCAGTATTGCGGTTTCAAAGTCTTCACAATATTGCCGGAGAATGTAGTTTTTTATCCGCTGCTAAAGAGTTGGCCGTGTCTGAAAATAAACTACATCTCCCACAATCCTCTGAGCAGCGCAGGATCAGCAAGGACCAGCAAGGACAGCGAGGTGAAGTGTGTTCTTGATTTTTGGACATTTCCTAAAAATTTCATCAAAATCTGTCCATAAATGTTTGCGTTATGTTGCCAACCAACACACAAACAAACTCTGGCAAATGCATAACCCATTTGGCAAAGCTAAGAAAGTCTGCCTTGTGCAAAGCAAAGTGCGCCACTGTCGTCTCAAGCGTTTTCAAGGGGTGGAGCCTATCCAGCTCGGGCGGAAGGCAGTGTACACCCTGGACAAGTTGCCACATCATTAAACTGTCACCCAGGAAATATATTTGAAGCCAGCAAAGGTAAACATCAATTTGTGAGGTATTTACATTATAAAAATGTAAAATTTTAGTTAACCTTTCTAGCATGATCAAGATACAAACAAAATGTCCACTGGAGAGGACACTGCTTTGCAGAAAATAAATGTTGCGCATTATTGTTGTACATGTTTCCATTGTCACTTTAAAGACCCTCAACTGTAAGTTTTTTTTTAATACTTGTTTGAAACAGTAGTTCTCCCTGCACTATTCTTTGCACTTCAAAATACTTGTTTGTAGTAATGAACATGATTAGAACATTTGACAACTAATGTTCAATTACAGTAGGTGACTTTATCCTAAACGTCCCTGCCACTTCATTTTACACAATATGGCATTTTCGGACATATACAACTTTATTATCGTACCGTGGCCTTAATACCGTGATAATATTGTACCGTCTGATTTTAATACTGTTTCATCCCTAATATATGTGCTAATTTGATGAAAAACTCACTCCTGTTACTTTACCGTGAACTGATTAACGAGGACCCCAACTTAAACAAGTTTAAAAACGTATTCGGGTGTTACCATTTAGTGGTCAATTGTACGGAATATGTACTGTACTGTGTAATCTACTAATAAAAGTTTCAATCAATCAATTTCAATCCTGCTAAACGAGTCATCTTTAGCTGAGGAACATTGTCAGTTATGGCTGTGGTTCTCAACCTTTTTTCAGTGATGTGCCCCCTGTGAACATTTTTTTTTAATTAAAGTACCCCCTAATCAGAGCAAAGCATTTTTGGTTGAAATAAAGGGATAAAGAAGTAAAATACAGCACTATGTCATCAGTTTCTGATTTATTAAATTGTATAACAGTGCAAAATATTGCTCATTTGTAGTGGTCTTTCTTGAACTATTTGAAAAAAGGTATATAAAAATAACTAAAAACTTGTTGAAAAATAAACAAGTGATTCAATTATAAATAAAGATTTCTACACTTAGAAGTAATCATCAACTTAAAGTGCCCTCTTTGGGGATTGTAATAGAGATCCATCTGGATTCATGAACTTAATTCTAGAAATTTCTTCACGAAAAAAGAAATCTTTAACATCAATATTTATGGAACATGTCCACAAAAAAATCTAGCTGTCAACACTGAATATTGCATTGTTGCATTTCTTTTCACAGTTTCTGAACTTACATTCATATTTTGTTGAAGTATTATTCAATAAATATTTTTATGAAGGATTTTAGAAATATTGCTATTTTTAGAATATTTTTAAAAAATCTCATGTACCCCTTGGCATACCTTCAAGTACCCCCAGCGGTACACGTACCCCCGTTTGAGAACCACTGAGTTATGGAATAAAAAGTGCCTAAAAGAGGCCTATACACTTTTTTGAGTACTTTAATGTGTGAAATATCAAATTTAGTGTTCAAAATGGGACAGAAAAAGAAAATGGCATTGATCCAGTGGAATGACCTAATAAGTCAGACTCAAGGCTTACTTTTGATTAGCTTTGTTTTTTGTGTATTGACAAGCTAAACAACCACTGTAGAGTCGCAAGATCAAACGAGACTTCAGAGGTTTCTCTCAGACAGCTGTTGGAGGAAACGTGACTTACTTTCAGCGTTGATTGACATTGTGTCCTTCTCCCAGGACACAACAGTGATGTAAGCCTCCACTGAGGCAGGTATAATGCACTTGAAGACCGCCACATTGCCTCTCATGGCTTTTTGGTCCTCCACCCGAACAGTGTAGGGTTCTCGTAGGACTGATAGGGGAGAAACAAATGTTTTTAAAAAATTGCTGCATTCTTCTTCATCATGCAAATGTGTTTGCTGAACTGTGAAATTACAGCAAATTGGAGGAAATATATCTATTATCTCAGCATCCGCCGTCTTATAGCTTTTTCACATTTTCTTGTGTCATTTCTGGGAGGGTAACATGCATGGACATTTTGAATATGGCGGTCGAACAGGCATATTTGCAGCGGATTGCCTCTAGGTAATGATGTGATTGTCCTTGCCGGAAAAGTAAGCATGCCTAAAAGAAAGTGCTCAAAAGTAAGGCTTCACTTTTCAAAATATGCCAGCTCGATGCTATTTTACATTGGATATGCCGTATGCATGCCACTGATGAGCGTTAACGATTTTACATGGCAATTTGAACACCTCCAAATTTGGCAAACAAAAATACAACTAAAATGCACTTTACTGGAGTGTAATAGATATAATACATACAGTATAAACTCTTTTTAGACTTAAAAAAATTACAAGGCTGGCACTTTCAACTTAATGGTAGAGACAATAACCGTATTTTTCGGACTATAAGTCGTAGTTTTTTTCATAGTTTGGCCAGGGGTGCGACTTATACTCATGAGCGACTTATGTGTGAAATTATTAACACGTTACCGTAAAATATCAAATAATATTATTTATCTCATTCACGTAAGAGACTAGACGGTTCAGATTTCATGGGATTTAGCAATTAGGAGTGACAGATTGTTTGGTAAACGTATAGCATGTTCTATATGTTATAGTTATTTGAATGACTCTTACCATAATATGTTACGTTAACATACCAGCCACCTTCTCAGTTGATTATTTATGCGTCATATAACGTAGACTTATTCAGCCTGTAGTTCAATATTCTTTATTTAAAATGTTTCTTATTATTTTTAAATTGCTTTTCAAATGTCTATTCTTGGTGTTGGGTTTTATCAAATAAATCCTCCCCAAAAATGCGACTTATACTGCAGTGCGATTTATATATGTTTTTTTCCTTTATTACCGTATTTCCTTGAATAGCCGCCGGGCATGTAATATGAGCCTGCCTTGAATTAAAGGCGGGTAAAACTCGCCCCCAAATTTATTAGCGCATGATTACTTTTACCGCCGGGCCAAATTCGTGACATCACGAGTGACGCTTCCCCTGCCGTCATTTTCAAAATGGCAGAGGAGTTATTTTTTGCTTTTACTCTGTGTAAACCAGGGCTCTTGTTCCACAGCCATACAGAACACACTAATGGTTGTGATATAAAACAATTTTAACACTCATACTAATATGCGCCACACTCTGTGAACCCTAACCAAACAAGAATAACACATTTCTGGAGAACATTGGCTCTGTAACACATTATAAACGCAACATAAGAATTACCCAGAGTTCCAATGCATCCATGACTCTTGGCTGTATTATACAGCCGCTAGCACCAACGCCCCCCCCCCCCCCCCTCTCCGTGCGTTGGTTGAGGTGGGCGGGGTTGGGGTCGCGTGTATAATATAGCCAAGAGTCATGGATGCATTGGAATTCTGGGTAATTCTTATGTTGCGTTTATAATGTGTTACAGAGCCAATGTTCTCCAGAAATGTGTTTGGTGTGGGTTCACAGAGTGTGTCTCATATTAGTAAGAGTTTTAAAGTTGTTTATATCACAACCATCAGTGTAAACAGTATGGGTGTTGACCAAGTATGCATTGCAATCTCTTATGAGAAGCAGCGAAATGCATTCATCCTACCGGCACGCAGATAGCATGGTGTAAAGGTGGGCGCGATGACATGTTGTAGAGCAGAGGTCCCCAACCACCGGGTTGCGGCCGCAGAAGAATTTTTTATATATATTTTTTTTTTATCACACTCATTTTTTACTGCATGCCATTGGTAAGCGCAGGGGTAAGAAGAGGTTTTAAAATTATTAGCGCCTGCTTACTTTTACCACATGCCTTGATTAAGCGCAGGAGCAAGAAGAGGTTTTAAATTAATTAGCGCCCCGGCGGCTATTCAAGGAAATACGGTATGCATTTTCGGCAGGTGCGACTTATACTCCGAAAAGTGCGGTACTACGTACAGTACAAACCATTTTTAGACGTCAACAAATGACAAGACTGACACCTTCCACTTAATGGTAGAGACGACTACCGAGGGCTCTACCGAGGATGTTGTTGTGGTTTGTGCAGCCCTTTGAGACACTTATTATTTAGGGCTATACAAATAAACATTGATTGATTGATTGATTGATTGATTGATTGATTGATTGATTGATTGATTGATTGATTGATTGATTGAACTACAGCAACACAACTAGGACAAACTGAAATAAATGCATATCTGCAAATGAGACTCAGAAGTGAAAGAAAATAAGATATTACAACAAGACAACACACAGTTAAATGTTACATAACATTTCAGTTCAGTTCAGTTCAGCTTCAGTTTATTTCGAGCATGCATACGATACAATGTAATGCATCACATATTTCCAGTTGTTTCATTACAGCATGTTTGAAAAGGAGTAGGAAGAATCTCAACTTATTGAATCCTACCCCTTTTCATACCATAACAATGTTATCCCATTTCCTTGTTCATTGTAACAGAACAGTGAATCGATGAATAATAAATACATAATATACCATAGTAAGTAAACACATACTGAATACATAAATAATGTTTATCTCGGGAAAAAAATGGGTTCAAGTTGTTCTTCATAATCCTTGTTATGTGTACTTTATGAACACCTGTAGTTTGAACAGTCTTTCAAATTGAATCATATTGGTGCTTTGTTTGATTTCTTTGGTGCTTTTTCAAAATTTTTTGGGTTAATCCATTCCATAATGTAATTCCACACACTGATATGCTAAAGGTTTTAAGTGTTTTACGAGCATACAAATGTTTTAAAATAACATGTTTACCAAATTAAAGGCCTACTGAAATGAGATTTTCTTATTTAAACGGGAATAGCAGGTCCATTCAATGTGTCATACTTGATTATTTCGCGATATTGCCATATTTTTGCTGAAAGGATTTAGTACGGAGCATCCACGATAAAGTTCGCAACTTTTGGTCGCTAATAGAAAAACCCTGCCTTTACCGTCACGAGTTGCAGGGCTCCACACATATTCAAATTTTTTTTATTGGGAGCCACCAGCAGTAAGAGCTATTCGGACCGAGAAAACATCAATTTCCCCATTAATTTGAGCGAGGATGAAAGATTCGTGTTTGAGGATATTCATAGCGAAGGACTACAAAAAAAAAGAAAAAAAAATTAAGTTAAAAAAAAGGCGATTGCATTGGGAGGGATTCAGATGTTTTTGGACACATTTACTAGGATAATTCTGGGAAATCCCTTATCTTTCTATTGTGTAGCTAGTGTTTTAGTGAGTTTAATAGTACCTGATAGTCAGAGGGGTGTGTCCACGGGTGTCTTGAGGTGTGTCTAAGGGAAGTCGACGGCAGCTGTATGGACGGCGCAAGCTCAGCTGATCTCCGGCAAGAGGCGACTTTTTACCACAATTTTCTCATCGAAAACTGCTGGTTGACATTTGGTCGGGATCCATGTTCGCTTGACCGCTCTGATCCATAGTAAAGTTTCACCTCCGGGAATTTTAAACAAGGAATCACCGTGTGTTTGTGTGGCTAAAGGTTAAAGCTTCCCAACTCCATCTTTCTACTTTGATTTCTCCAATAATAATTGAACAAATTGCAAAAGATTCAGCAACACAGATGTCCAAAATACTGTGTAATTATGCGGTTAAAGCAGACGACTTTTAGCCGCGAGTCTTGCAGCGCTAATATTTCCTTACAGTCCGTGACGTCACGTGCATGCGTTATCATTCCACGACGTTTTCAACAATAAATTCCACGGGAAATTTAAAATTGCAATTTAGTAAACTAAACCGGCCGTATTGGCATGTGTTGCAATGTTAATATTTTATCATTGATATATAAACTATCAGACTGTGTGGTGGGTGGTAGTGGGTTTCAGTAGGCCTTTAACAATCATTACCACATGAACCCACATCGCAGTCCAAATGTAAAAGATACCCTAGTTATCCCTAGTCATACTTTTAGTTTATGATATACATCCCAACACAACACTTTGCATCCCTTATAGATATTTATCAATAATAGAATAAAGTTCATTAGAAAGTTATGGAACAATTACAAACATTAATGTTGAAGATGTTGAACGTTCCAATAAAACTGTAGTGGGAATAAATATGTATGTCATATTTTAAAGGTTTTGTATTGTATATGTTACCAAAAGGTAACTAATTATTACTATTACTCCTACTATTAAGTGTGACCATAAAATATGTCGTCAACTCGGAATTACACACACATAAAACAAGGTTTTTATTAGATCTCACCATTTGTACTGTAGGGTCGTTCAACACCTGATATGCCACAGTTACTAAAGTTTAAGTATGGAGGTACTGACCAGCCTTAATGTGGACATCCTGGCTCCTGATTCTCCCTGAGGGGTTCTCCGCTGTGCAATAGTAGGTGCTGTCGTGGATGAGTTTGCTGAAGCTGGAAGGAGGGATGTGGAAGATCTGGAGGGTGCCATTGGAGTGCACATGGCGAATCCCTGGCACATCATAGATCTCCTCACCGGTGGCCAGGTACCAGCGCAGTGAGACAGGTGGCACGCCTGCGGCGGGGCAGGGCACCGACGTCCCTGTGGTGCTGGCAAACACTACCTCTTGCACAGATGCATTGACAAAATACAAGCTGGAACGTAGATCTTCACAGAGAACTGCAAGACAAAATTAAGAAGCAATATGTCAGAAAGCCTTCAGGAACATTTTGAAACTGTCGTCCTTCAGCAGTGTTCACTTTTCTTCATTTTCTTGTCTCTGTGCATACTTGTGAGTTCATGGAGATAAAGAAGATAAAGAGCAAAACACCTTTACATTTCAGAAAACAAATTAAAATTACAAAAACCAAGAGACAATAAAACTTACAATTACACTAACCAAAATAACAAGAGGCAATGCAACTTACAATTACACAAATACAGTTCACTTCTCTTTCTTCCCCTCCATTTTTCTGCTTTATTTTGTATTTCAAGTTATCATTACAAGTATGTATTGTTGCATTTGAGACAATTGTATTGTTGACAACAGAGGTAATAATTTGTATAATTCATTATCAATAGTGCTATTGATATTTGTATTACTCCATTTGTAGTGTAATAATGTTCATTGTCATTTCTGCGTTATTAATATTTACTTCACTAACTGCTTCTTCGTTATCACTTTTTGTATCATAAGTGTACATATCTTATTTGCTCATACTGTTTTGTTGTTGTTGTTGTTGTCTCTCTGTCTTATCCCCCTCTTGTCCCCGCAATTTCCCCCTCTGTCTTCCTTGTTTCCCTCTTTCTTTCTCCTCCTGCTCCCGTCCGGCGGCACCAAACAATAAAATAAATCCTTTTAATAAAGTCAGATACAAATAAGGCAACAAGAGAAGTATCCCTCACTTATCTTTTATAAAGTAAATCTGTACAGCAAATATGGGCATCTACATCAACAGTATTATTTGTTTGAATAGCTGGAAAGGACAAAAAAAATAAAAAACTATTCCACAAACTAAAATAAAAAAAGGGAACACAACTTAGAGTTACCCAAACTGGAACAACAAAAGTTATGTTATATAATCAATCATTCTAATGACATCAAATCAGTGTGGATGAACACATACTTGTATGTGTCACATATGAACACATTTGTTTGAGCAGATAGTGATCATTTTTATTTTCTTATTTGACACGGGCAGTTTATATTTGCTACTGAAATCATCCGTATTATTCTGCCAGCACACAGGTTATATCTAGAACAACAACTTTTAAACAAAGTATGTGTCATGAGATCTGGCAGATTCGCTGCTACTGTCTGTCTTATTTTTGTTGCCATGGGGCAATGATATTAATTTTCTCCTGACTACTTAAGCTCTCCCGTCACCTTCATTTGGCGCCAATATAATCCGGATGATGCACCCTTCCAGTGGTGTTTATATCCTCTGCTTTGGCTCCACTCACGCTTCTCAATTCCTGTGGCAGTCTTATCTGTTAACGCTCCACACATTTTGTGTGCAATTTCTGTTTCTGCACACCTTATTTGAGCACCCTTAGATATTTTCTCTGACTCCTTTTTTGAATGTGCTTTTTGTTATTATTATTATTATTATCTATTTTTTGCTTTGCGTTGGGGTCCTGCTGTGGCTAAGCCGATCGTGACAGTATGTGTCCCCGCTGTAGTGGTAATGACGAGACCTGTCAACAGGTTTGATAACGGCTTCGGCACACTACACCAACAGTTTCTTACTATTCCATCTTATTTCCATGCATCGCAACAGGCATTGTAATCGTGGTGATATATTTATTGTGTGTATTGAATAGTTTGGCACTACTGTAGTTGAGTGAGTGAAGCAGAATGAGGAAATGACGACTGCGGACATGATTAGTTGACTAAACTGTCAAGCTGTGATTTTGGACAATCCCTTTTTTCGGTTTCTGTAACTAAGTTGTTTCGCCTTTTGGTATTTTGGTTTATAAAATGTAAGGTTATTTTGTCTTTTTTAGTCATTTTTTGTTTTGGTTTGTGTCATTCTAAGTTGTTTATCTTTTTCATTTTGTTTTCTGCAATAGTAAATTGTTTTGTCTTTTGGTTTGGTTTGTAAAATTTTAAGTTGTTGTCTTTTTTTATTCTTTTGTTTTGGTTTGTGGGATTTTAAGTTGTTTGGTCTTTTTACTTTTGTTTCCTGTAATTGAAATTTGCTTCAAACAAATATAATCACGTTTCATCAAACATACATTAACACATGGCACACTGACAAAGCTTAACCTATTAATACCATAACAATCTACAAGGTTAATATCATAGGCTTCTCTTTCTTCCCCTCCATGTATCTGCTTTCTTTTGTATTTCAAGTTAACATTACATATATGTGTTGTTGCATTTGAAACAATTGTTTTGTTGATAATAGAGGTAATTATTAAATTTTATGAATAGTGCTATTTCTATTGGTATTTTTATTGCTCCATTATTAGTGCAATAATGCTCATTGCCATTTCTGTGTTATTAATATTTATTTCACTAACTACTTCTTTGCTATCACTTTTACAATCATATATGTACATATCATATTTGCTAATGTTGTTGTTGTTATTGTTATTTTTGTTGTTGTCTCTCTGTCTTGTCCTGCTCTAGTCCCCGCAATGTCCCCCTTCGTCTTCCTTTTTTTCCTCTTGCTATCCCCTCTTGCTGCGGCCAGGCTGCACCAAATAATAATATAAATCCATTTAATTAAGTCAAATACAAATAAGGCAACAAGAGAAGTATCCCACATTTTTTTTATGAACGTAAATTTGTACAGCTGATAAGAGCATCTACATCAACAATATAATTTGCTTGAGTAGCTGGACAGGACAAAAAAAATTAAAAAAAATAAAAATAAAATAAAAAGTAATTTGCCTTATGACATGTAAAAGTGTTTTGCACTTCCAGGCCACTGAACAGAATGTCTGACCTGAAGACGTCTCAAAGCTACACCCTTCCATACAAACATGCACATGTCCGTCATCATCGTACACGATGGACAGCTAAGAGTGATATCCTCGGACAACTAGTGGCCTCTGCAGTGGGCTTTTTTTTTTTCAGTTTTCTTTTGTCAAAGTAAAAAAAAATTCTTTTATGCATGCTTTGAAACGCCAATTAAAATGCGCTAAACCCATTCCCATTGTTTTTCAAATAGTTCTGGATTGCTGTGCGTTACTTTGCTATAGTATAACTCAAAACAATCAAAATTTGAGATATCATTACTAGACTATGCATTGGTGTAGTTTCTCTACTCCTGCCATCAGGCCGTCTTGCTGCGTGCCTGCTTGTGCGACAGCTGCCAATCCCAGCTCCCTGGAGACCAAACATTTTAGCGCTTCATAAATTCCTAATGAGCATGCTCAAATAGCAGGCCACTGCAAACCACTGGTCGCTCAAACTGTTTCGACAAACAAACACCGGGGCGAACACATGTTTCAGCACATTTGGAGTTGCCGCTCACTTCACACGTAGTGCACTCAAGAGGGCCCAGCCTGCTAGTGTTGAAAAGTCAAGGGTTGCATTTATTGACAGCTACGACGTTGCTGTGTCTTAAGTAAGACATAGCGGAAAACAAGCAGAAGAGCCATGGCATTGGTCAGCGTAGGTCAACAGTGTGGCCAACTTGAAAGGTTATTGCCTTAAATACAAGTACTGTTTGAAACACTGGGGTGTCAGACGACAAATACAAACCTCGTTTCCATATGAGTTGGGAAATTGTGTTGGATGTAAATATAAATACAATGATTTGCAAATCCTTTTCAACCCATATTCAATTAAATGCACTACAAAGACAACATATTTGATGTTCAAATTATTATTTGCAAAAAACAATAAACTTAGAATTCCACGGCTGTAACACGTGCCAAAGTAGTTGGGAAAGGGCATGTTCACCACTGTGTTACATCACCTTTTCTTTTAACAACACTCAATAAACGTTTGGGAACTGAGGAAACTAATTGTTGAAGCTTTGAAAGTGGAATTCTTTCCCATTCTTGTTTTATGTAGAGTTTCAGTCGTTCAACAGTCCAGGGTCTCCGCTATCATATTTTACACTTCATAATGCGCCACACATTTTCGATAGGAGACAGGTCTGGACTGTAGGCGAGCCAGGAAAGTACTCTTTTTTTACAAAGCCACGCTGGTGTAACACGTGCTGAATGTGGCTTGGCATTGTCTTGCTGAAATAAGCAGGGGCGTCCATGAAAAAGACGGCGCTTAGATGGCAGCATATATTGTTCCAAAACCCGTATGTACCTTTCACCATTAATGGTGCCTTCACAGAGGTGTAAGTTACCCATGCCTTGGGCACTAATCCACCCCCATACGATCACAGATGCTGGCTTTTGAACTTTGCTTCGATAACACTCTGGATGGTTCGCTTCCCGTTTGGTCCGGATGAAAAAGATGTTGAATATTTCCCAAAACAATTTGAAATTTGGACTCGTCAGACCACAGAACACTTTTACACTTTGCATCAGTCCAACGTAGATGATCTCGGGCCCAGAGAAGCCGGCGGCTTTTCTGGATGTTGTTGATAAATGGCTTTCGCTTTGCATAGTAGAGCTTTAACTTGCACGTACAGATGTAGCGGCGAACTGTATTTAGTGACAGTGGTTTTCTGAAGTGTTCTTGAGCCCATGTGGTGATATCCTTTAGAGATTGATGTCGGTTTTTGATACAGTGCCATTTGAGGGATCAAAGGTCACGGTCATTCAATGTTGGTTTCCGGCCATGCCACTTAAGTGGAGTGATTTCTCCAAATTCTCTGAACCTTTTGATGATATTATGGACCGTAGATGTTAAAATCCCTAAATTTCTTGAAATTGCACATTGAGTAACGTTGTTCTTAAACTGTTTGACTATTTGCTCATGCAGTTGTGGACAAAGGGGTGTACCTCGCCCCATCCTTTCTGGTGAAAGACTGAGCATTTTTTGGGAAGCTGTTTTTATACCCAATCATGGCACCCACCTGTTCCCAATTAGCCTGCACACCTGTGGGTTGTTCCAAATAAGTGTTTGATGAGCATTTCTCAACTTTATCAGTATTTATTGCCACCTTTATCAGCTTCTTTGTCACGTATTGCTGGCATCAAATTATAATGTTAAATATTATTTACAAGGAAACGGGCTTTGTAAATAAACTGAACAAAGCCTTCTAAATTAGTTTAAAAACATTTTCACCAGAGCCAAAGTAAACTATGCAATATTTACCATTTTTAGTGTTTCTTTGAGGGGGGAAAAGTTGCCGATGAGATCTGTTTATTTGTAGGGTCCCAGGGAGTTGTGCAGATTTGACTATACAAATCTCTATAAGAAAACTCTTACTAATACAATTTCAAATTTGACAATGATGCAACCCAAACTGAATATTTTACAATGTTTTTTTTCTGGGAAAAGATCAGGTGTTATTTGGAGACCAGTGGCCACACTGAGGGACCCTATTTACTAAAGGTTTGCTTGTACTAAAACACGTGCTAACTCGATAGCACATGCAAAGCAGATCTACTAAACGTGTGCAAAGTGGATTGTGTCTGTTAAATGAGCAGAATAAGGCGTGCGATTAATTTTGCGACTCCTGTCGTCATTAATAGGCAAAATATATGCTGACCATCAAAACGGCAACAGTACTATGAGGAGAAAGTGCAAATATATTACGGAGCACCCACAATGGGATTTGTCAACACTCATCACTGGTTTTTGAGAGCACTAGTTTTTGTTGTGTTTAACATGTTTGAAAACTAACACAGTTGCGCCCACAGCTGTAAGAAACGGCACTGCAAAGACACACAATGGACAGAGAATCCTCCGTCCTACGTGAACTTTTCAAGATCCTTTTAAAACTACATACTGCTGGATGACTTAAGGCAGGAGTCGGCAACCCCAAAACGGTGAAAGAGCCATATTGGACCAAAAATACCAAAAAAAACATATGTCTGAGCCGCAAAAAATGAAAAGCCGTATATAAATCTTATACCGAAGGCAACACATGACGTAAGTGTCTATATTAGCTATAATAGCCTACTATCAAAATGACTATGTTTTACAGGCAAATATTTGTTGACATAAATGACGCTAATGTTTGCTGTGGTCTGGAACAACATGGCACACAAACCACCATCAGAAATGCAGCCATTATTACATACAGATAATTTTCCATGAGACATGGAAATCTAAATTATATACAAAGATGATAAAAGTAAAGGATATTAAATGAGCTCAAATATACCTACAAATGAGGCATGTTCGCATTGGTTAGCTTGCAGTCATGCACTGACCAAATATGTCTGGTTAGCACTCCAACAAGTCAATAAAACTTTTAATTTTAACTTGAAATTTTCCTGAGGGAACTCTCCTGAAGGAATTAATAAAGTACTATGTATCTATCTAACATCAACAAAGCGCACCGCTGTGCATTCACGCACAGTAAAAAACTTTTGGTGGACAAAATGAGACAAAGAAGGAGTGGAAGATTTTACATCTAAGCAAACTGTTGCGTCACACCCCACACTATGGTGGGTTCAAGAACCGCCGAAATTAGTAGGACAAAACGATTTTCACCAAATACTCTTATCAGTGAAGCATCCACACAAACATGTTAAACAGTGGGCTTTCTAACAATTAGGGAGGTTTGTGTCATGTTTGTCCTCAAATGAAAAACATACTGAAACAAAAAAATATTTTTTCCCCCCCATCTTTTTACATCTTCTATCCTTTTTTAAAAATGCTCTAAGGAGCCACTAGGGCGGCACTAAAGAGCCGCGGGTTGCTAAACCCCTGACTTAAGGGTCTGATTCAAACTACCGTATTTTTCGGGGTATAAGTCGCCCCGGAGTATAAGTCGCACCTTTCGAAAATGCATAATAAAGAAGGAAAAAAACATATATAAGTCGCACTGGAGTATAAGTCGCATTTTGGGGGGAAATTCATTTGATAAAACCCAACACCAAGAATAGACATTTGAAATGCAATTTAAAATAAATAAAGAATAGTGAACAACAGGCTGAATAAGTGTACGTTATATGACGCATAAATAACCAACTGAGAAGGTGCCTGGTATGTTAACGTAACATATTATGGTAAGAGTCATTCAAATAACTATAACATATAGAACATGCTATATGTTTACCAAACAATCTGTCACTCCTAATTGCTAAATCCCATGAAATCTTATACGTTTAATCTCTTACGTGGATGAGCTAAATAACATTATTTCATATTTTACGGTAATGTGTTAATAATTTCACACATAAGTCGCTCCGGAGTATAAGTCGCACCCCCGAAAAAAACTGCGATTTATAGTCCGAAAAATATGGTAATTGAATTGATGTGTTTTGGTGACATTTAATATTTTCTAATGTCATTTTTTTTCACATAGAATATATATTGCTAACTTATAACCTATGATAAAATAATCTTAAGTATGCATTTTCTGAGCACAGCAGTGCAGCCTTTCTTGCATGCACAATCAGCGGTAAACTTTGTTTTTAAAAGAGGGTTGTCAATGTAGATTCACTTCATGACTGCTTCTAAAATGCCTAAATAAGTGGTGGATGTATCCTGCGTGTTTAAAAACACAGCAAAACGCCACAGCTCGTAGTATGATTATATAAACATACAGTAAATGAGTGTCAGTGGTGACGCGCCATAGAGTACACGAAAAATCCTCATTTAGGTAAGGCGGTCAATGCCACTTTTTAATTGCACACACAGTCGTAGTAGACAGCACGCGACACGCCCGCTAATAGTACACGCTATTTTATAGTTTGCACACGATGTTTTCGCACGTGGTACTTGGCTCTCAGAAAAAGTCTTTACTAACTCCATGTAAACAAAGCTCCATGGCTTCCATACTACATGTTTTGTTATGAAGACAGTTTTGTTTTGATTGATTGTAAAATAAAAACTGAAAAAAAAATACTTCAACATTTCCTCAGAGAGCAATATAGTTGAGGCCCATTTTCCACCGCTGGAGTTTCTTGATTTTTTTTTACCAAAGTCCACCCATCAAACAGCATATCTGTTTTCACAATTTCATTGGCTATTCAATGCCCAAGTTATCGTTAAGATTAGATGTACAAACCCCGTCCATATGAGTTGGGAAATTGTGTTAGATGTAAATATAAACGGAATATAATGATTTGCAAATAATTTTCAACCCATATTCAAATGAATATGCTACAAAGACAACATATTTGAAGTTAAAACTGATAAACATTTTTTTTTTTTGCAAATAATCATTAACTTTAGAATTTGATGCCAGCAACACGTGAAAAAGAAGTTGGGAAAGGTGGCAATAAATACTGATAAAGTTGAGGAATGCTCATCAAACACTTATTTGGAACATCCCACAAGTGTGCAGGCTAATTGGCAACAGGTGGGTGCCATGATTGGGTTTAAAAGCAGCTTCCATGAAATGCTAATTAATTTACAAACAAGGATGGGGCGAGGGTCACCAATTTGTAAGCAAATTGTTGAACAACATTTCTCAATGACCTATTGCAAGGAATTTAGGGATTTTACCATCTACGGTCCGTATAATCATCAAAAGGTTCCGAGAATCTGGAGAAATCACTGTATGTAAGCGATGATATTACGGACCTTCGATCCCTCAGGCGGTACTGCATCAAAAAGAGACATCAGTGTGTAAAGGATATCACCACGTGGGCTCAGGAACGCTTCAGAAAACCACTGTCAGTAACTACAGTTTGTCGCTACATCTGTAAGGGCAAGTTAAAACTGTACTATGCAAAGCGAAAGCCATTTATCAACAACACCAAGGAATGCCGCTGGCTTCGCTGGGCCAGCGCTCATTTAAGATGGACTGATGCAAAGTGGTAAAGTGTTCTGTGGTCTGACGAGTCCGGATTTCAAATTATATTTGGAAACTGTGGACGTGGTGTCCTCTGGAACAAAGAGGACACAAACCATCCGGATTGTTATAGGCGCAAAGTTCAAAAGCCAGCATCTGTGATGGTATGTGGGTGTATTAGTGCCAAGGCATGGGTAACTTACACACCTGTGAAGGCACCATTAATGCTGAAAGGTCCATACAGGTTTTGGAACAACATACTGTATGTTGTCATCCAAACAACGTTATCATGGACATCCCTGCTTATTTCAGCAAAACAATGCCAAGCCACGTGTTACAACAGCATGGTTTCATAGTAAAAGAGTGCGGGTACTTTCCTGGCCCGCCTGCAGTCAAGACCTGTCTCCCATCGAAAATGTGTGCCGCTTTATGAAGCGTAAAATACGACAGCGGAGACTGTTGAACGACTGAAGCTCTACATAAAACAAGAATGGGAAAGAATTCCACTTTCAAAGCTTCAACAATTAGTTCCTCAGTTCCCAAACGTTTATTGAGTGTTGTTAAAATAAAAGGTGATATAACACAGTGGTGAACATGCCCTTTCCCAACTACTTTGGCACGTGTTGCGGCCATGAAATTTTAAGTTAATTAATATTTGCAAAAAAAGATAAAGTTTATGAGTTTAAACATCAATATCTTTTCTTTGTAGTGCATTCAATTGAATATGGGTTGAAAAGGATTTGCAAATCATTGTATTCCGTTTATATTTACATCTAACACAATTCCCCAAATCATATGGAAACGGGCTTTGTACTTCTACCACACATAGGCATGCAAACGGTGGGCGACTTCATCACGAAAGTAGTAGACGTCAGGGAAATAGTGCACAATTAATACTGTGCTTGAGTACTTCTTACTAAGTCCAGATTGTTTGACTATACCTTGAAAAACTAAAACATGTGTATATGTAAGTTACTCCTTATACCAACTATACTTAAAGTTGAGTCATGTCCCTGGATTTTCACTAAGTCCTGTTAGCCTAAACCATAGCAGTGGTACCTCAACTTGCCAGGAGTGTTTGGAAATAAGTGCTATATCTTGGCCAATTGTTGTGCGTAAATTGAAAGCATTGATTCAGTTGGAATAGCCTAATAAGTCCCACTGGGGCTTAATGTACGTTATTCTTGAATCTAGACACCATCATCTGATGATAGTTCACGGTTATCTCAGTTTGTGTGTATTGACAAATGGTACAAACCCTGTTTCCATATGAGTTGGGAAATTGTGTTAGATGTAAATATAAATGGAATACAATGATTTGCTAATCATTTTCAACCCATATTCAGTTGAATATGCTACAAAGACAACATTTTCTTTTTTGTGAAAATAATCACAAATAATCAACTTATACACAGGAGCGACTTATGTGTGAAATTATTAACACATTACCGTAAAATATCAAAGGATATTATTTAGCTCATTCACATAAGAGACTAGACGTATAAGATTGCATGGGATTTAGCAATTAGGAGTGACAGATTATTTGGTAAACGTATAGCATGTTCTATATGTTATAGTTATTTGAATGACTCGTACCATAATATGTTACGTTAACATACCAGGCACCTTCTCAGTTGGTTATTTTTGCGTCATATAACATACACTTATTCAGCCTGTTGTTCACTATTCTTTATTTATTTTAAATTGCCTTTCAAATGTCTTGGTGTTGGGTTTCATCAAATAAATTTCCCCCAAAAATGCGACTTATATATGTTTTTTTTTTTCCTTCTTTATTATGCATTTTCGGCAGGTGCGACTTATACTCCGAAAAATGCGGTACATGTTGCAGTTAATAGTATTCCATCTTTGTCGTTATTTATATTTTCTGAATAAATTGTGATAATGTTCATCATTCAACTCATTGGTGGTAATTTTCAATCTATCAAGATAAAAAAATTATATTAAAATGAAATTAGTGAAGTGAATTATATTTATATAGCGCTTTTCTCTAGTGACTCAAAGCGCTTAACATAGTGAAACCCAATATCTAAGTTACATTTAAACCAGTGTGGGTGGCACTGGGAGTAGGTGGGTAAAGTGTCTTGCCCAAGGACAAAACGGCAGTGACTAGGATGGTGGAAGTGGGAATCAAACCTGCAACCCCCAAGTTGCTGGCACGGCCACTCTACCAACCGAGCTATACTGCCCCAAATTACAGGATGTTATTTTTGTAGTTTGATCATTTTCCTCGACTGGTGTACTAACATTATGAGGTTTATTTTGTACTATGTAGCATCATCTACAAAAGTGCTATTGCAACATCCGGTGGACACATTTAGAACAGATGTTTCTTTAATTTAAAAACTTCAGGTTAATTTTTATACTTAGCAAACTCATCCCGCGGGCCGGATAAAACCTGTTCTCGGGTCTGATCCAGCCCTCGGTCTGTATGTTTGACACCCCTGCTCTAAAAGGTCGGACAAGGGCTTATTCTTTTATCTTAAATCTGGACAACATCATCCGACGTTAGTTCCCGGTTAGCTAAGTTTTATGTCTATTGAAAAATGTAAGTTTATTTTAACAGAATTACAACAACAAAACATTTTTATGTATAAAAAAATAAGTGCATTGATTACTACTACTAAGTCTAAATTTGGAAAAAAAACAAAATGTGTACATCACATTAGCTGCTTCTCATGTTATTAGTAAAACAATATTCGGTAATAGTAATATATTTACTTCTACTGATTATTCGACAAAAAGCTTGACAGTGAAACAAAAAGCTGACAGACTTGGGTTGGTGTGTTTGAAAAGGGAGCTGAAGGAGGAGGAGAGGCTCCTTCATCACAGCTTTTGTCTCAGTGCTCCGTGCACCACCTCATAAAAAATTGAGACCACCACCCATTTCTGGGTGACTGATTTCTTTAGACAAGAAAGCTTGATGGACACAAAACCCTTCAAGATCTCAATGGTTCAGATAGATACAGTAGGACTACATTTATTTTTCAGAGCGATGCCAAGAAAATGGTGCAGGAAGGGCTTGAGTGGGGAGAGTGAAAAGCACTCAGAGAGTCGCCATTAAAAGAAAAAGTCACAGCAGCGGTCAAAGAATGCTCCACCTTAGGTTCCTCTCACAACCTCCTTCGAAGGCATGCGTCCCTCCTTCTTCTTCATTTGTTTTCTGTAGCCATGCCTTTCCTCGTCTTGCTTTGTTTTCTTTCACCTTCATCCCTCCTTTACGCTCCCATGACCCTGACTGTCACTTTTAGACTGTTATGAACAAGTAAACAGGAGCAAACAGGAAACAAGACCAGCTGTCCACTGACGGTGACGAAGGTTTTTAATCGGGCCCGCCAAACCTTTCCAAAGAATTTCATCAACACCCGTGCAAGCTAATTTAAACAACCTTGAGTCCTGAACCATTTGCACAATCAAAATAGTTCCAACGGGTTTTAAAACTAAGGATACTGCACTTGGAGTGTTCAATCGAATATTAATATCAATCCGTTATCAGCAAAAAAATATATTATATCGGCTGTATCGGCTCTGATACAAGCTGCATGTTTACTTGTGCAAAGCTGGCCAGCCAGTTAACATTTAAATGTCCTCCAAAAAGCAAACAAAGTTGGTATTTTTCTGCGATGAGGTGGCGACTTGTCCAGGGCTTCCGTCCGATTGTAGCTGAGATAGGCACCAGCGCCCCCCGCCACCCCAAAGGGAGTAAGCGGTAGAAAATTGGATGGATGGAAGTATTTTTGTCTATTTAGTTCAAGTCTTTTAAAGAAAAGTAGATAAGCTACCAGGAGCTAGCAGCTACACAACAGCCGTTACACCGCTAGTAAGTATGTTAAAGATGTATTTTTTTGTGAAATGTTTAGAATCAAGTTCATGAATCCAGATGGATCTCTATTACAATCCCCAAAGAGGGCACTTTAAGTTGATGATTACTTCTATGTGTAGAAATCTTTATTCATAATTGAATCACTTGTTTATTTTTCAAAAAGTTTTTAGTTATTTTGATATCTTTTTTACCAAATAGTTCAAGAAAGACAAGTACAAATGAGCAATATTTTGCACTGTTATACAATTTAATAAATCAGAAACTGATGACAAAGGGCTGTATTCTACTTCTTTATCTCTTTTTTTTTTTAACCAAAAATGCTATGTTTTGATTAGGGGGTACTTGAATAAAAAAAAAATTCACAGGGGGTACATCCCTGAAAAAAGGTTGAGAACCACTGCTTTATAGCATCAATGTATATTTAATGGGAAAACTGTTAAAATAAACAAAACCTTTTCTGCTTTTGTCATACGCTTTCTTGTTTCAAAAATGCACATAAAGATTGAAATTGCACTTTTACCATGTCTGCATTAATCATGAAAAAAAAAAAATGCGCTCTCGTGCAGCAGTTAAGCGGAAACTATATCCGCATTTATAAGGATTCGGGCATTCCATGTGGTCCAGATTTGATAAATTTTTATTTGTTGCAATTATTAATCAATTTAAAGAAGCAACAGAATATAACTCAAAGCTTTTTTTAATCTAATTTAAAAACAATTAAGTGTTGCAGTCCTAATTTAAATCTCAGCACAGTCTTGGTACCAAAATGTACAGTATATTTTTTGTTATTTTTTAAATATTATGTTTTGTTGAGACACTGTAATCTTCTTCGTGTCAACATGCTATTAGTATAAATGCTATATTTCAGGTAATTGCTAATGCCATGCCAAATACTGTTACTTCCAGTCCTGTTACTCAAATGTGTCATTTTCTTCTTTTGTATATTGTACAGGATTGCTTATTATTTTTATTGGATAGTAGTCTGTTTATTTAAATGTTTAGTTTTTTCGGTTATTAGCTCTTGTGTTATTTATTTCACCCCATATTTGTTCCCACTACCGCACCTTAAATTGGAGTCTTTAATCTTGTTATATGCAAATATAATGACAATAGAGTCCATTCTATTCTATTCTGCGCAAGAACAATATCCGAAGAAAAAAATAAAGTTGCCTCAGATACAATGGGAAAATACACATTTTGAGCAGTTTGATAATTATATTATCAGATTTAGAGTTGAAAATTGATTTTTTTTAAGTTACAACAAGCAAATGGTTCTGATTTGATCTGTACAGTTGCTATACTGCTGTAACAAAGACAAAGCAATTCTTGATAAAAACATTAAAACATGTTTAATGTATTTAAATAAGACTGAGTGAAGTTAGTTTATAAGTGCATGACTTTAAATGATTAGAAGGGTATCAAATAGCAATTTCCCCTTCTGTAAAAAAAAATGTAAGTGGTAAAAACTGGCATTTAATTCGCCAGAATTTTACTCTCAAAATTACAGTGTTTTTCCTGAATAACTATAATTAAAAAACGAGACCACTGTTATTTATATGCTAAAATACTAGCGACTGAGCTGCCAGTTCATTGTAATATTTACAGCTTTTTGAGTGAATTCCCGTAAATAGAAAACCAATACCAGTTTTATTTTTACAATAAAATTCAGGCAACTGAGCTTACAGGTTTTTTTTATTGTAACAAGCTATTGCCTTTTTATAGTGGCTGTAAATAAAATATGTGAATGTAGCGGTAAAAATCATAAAAAAAGTGAAAAAAAGTCAGTAGAATTTTATTGCAGAATTTTTGGTAGTCCTTACATTGAATTACTCGACATGGAAATACAGTCCAACTTCTATTTTTCCTGTAAAATACTGGCAGCTCTGTGGGCAAAATTTAATCGTAACATTTATGGTGTTTTTTTTACACCGAATTGGTCGCTGAAGACCCCGACGTGCATTGTAGATGACTTCCACGGCAGCCCGCCCATTGTGTGTCCCCCTGCAACTGCATGTGGAGCTCAAGGGCACCAGACACACGGTCGGTCAAGGAGGGTGCATGCGGGCGTGTCATTAGGATGTGGGGGGATGGAAGAGCTTTAATGTCGCGGAGAACACGAACATAGAAGCTGACGTGTCCTTGGTCGCCAAGCACAGTCAATGCCGCCCGTGACATTATTGCTATTGTCCGACGCTATTCCAGAATATGGCAAGAAGAGGCAGAAATGCTGCATAAAAAAACACAACCATCCATTTTCTATAGTGCTCATCCTCACAGGGGGGCAGGTGAGCTGGAGTCTATCCCAAACTCACATTTACGCATGTGAAGATATAAAACCGGCCATAACCCTAGTATGCATGTTTTGGGGAAGTTGTTAAAAACTAGTACAGTCAAACGATTAATGTTTTTAATCAAATTACCGTATTTTTCTATAAGTCGCAGTTTTTTTCATAGTTTGGCCAGGGGTGCGACTTATACTCAGGAGTGACTTATGTGTAAAATTATTAACACATTACCGTAAAATATCAAATAATATTATTTATCTCATTCACGTAAGAGACTTGATGTACAAAATGTCAAGGGATTTAGGGATTGTTTGGTAAACGTATAGCATGTTCTATATGTTATAGTTATTTGAATGACCCTTACCATGTTATGTATGTTACGTTAACATACCAGGCACCTTCTCAGTTGGTTATTTATGCGTCATATAACGTACACTTATTCAGCCTGTTGTTCACTATACTTTATTTATTTTAAATTGCCTTTCAAATGTCTATTCTTGGTGTTGGGTTTTATCGAATAAATTTCCCCAAAAAATGCGACTTATACTCCAGTGCGACTTACATATGTTTTTTCCTTGTTTATTATGCATTTTCAGGCAGGTGCGACTCATACTTCGGAGCAACATATACTCGGAAAATTATGGTAATCACACTTTTTAAATTTAATCATTGTGATTATTTGCAATTAATCCCGGTTTCTTCAAGCATTACTTAAATGGGAACTGCACTTGTTTTAAAATTGTGCCTATCGTTCATAATCATTATATGAGACAACAACATGCGTCTTTTTTTAATCACGAGTGTCACCAGTAGATGGCAGTCAAATATAAGAGATATGTGTAGACTGCAACATGATGGCAATATGATTAGTATTACACCAACATTTTATACGTTCCATTGAAAATATAGAACATTACACACGAAGCTCAAAAATCTATCAAAATGTTTTAGTACAACTTTGGTAAGATTTGAAGCCGCACTGCTTGATGGATTGTCTGCGCAGTAAACATACCAGTATTATTATGGTGTGTGTATAAAGGTAGGACATTATCTGGCGTTTTGTTTCGCAACATTATTCAAAGGCATTTTTTTTTACCTTCTGGTACCTGCTGATCTGTGTTTTGGATCTGCATAAGTCCTGAAAATGTGCGCGCATCCGCCTTTTATAGTCTGCGCCGACACTGTAGTCGATAAGCTTCTTCTTTTTCTCTATATTCTTGTTATGTGACATTCATCCTTTGCTGTTGCCATTTCTAATATAAAGTAGTGTAAAGTTCTTACTTATATCTCTCAGTAAACTCCCCATTAATGCGCTAAAACATACCGGATTTAGTGAGTTTACATTATTCACCAAAAGGAACTTTAGTTATTAGAGAGTTGCGGTCGGACGTTTTTTCATGGGACACATTTACGGTGTTGATGCTGCTCCCTTATTGATTCATGTAAAGTCTGAATGTCATTAAAAGAGTTAGCTCCCTTTTTTGACAATTCTTCCACTCCCGTCCTTGCACGCTACACGGCTACAACAAAGATGACGGGGAGAAAACGCTGTCGAAGGTGAGCCCCGTAAATAAGACCGCCCACAAAACGCCGCATTTTGAAGCGACTGTCAGAAAGCGGCTTGAAGATGGTCTGTAAAACATCATATATGCAACATTGTAACAAAAGAACCAAAGTGTTTTCCTTTTTTTTTTTAATAATACAAAATATGACCCTTTTAATGTGCCATTTTATCCGGTGCACCTTTTGTATGAAAATAGACCTGACTAGACATGCTCATCAGTAGTGCGCCTTATATTCCGGTGTGCCCTATGGTCCGAAAAATACGGTAATTGTTTGACGCATTTATTTCCGTTTCCATGGCAGCGCACGTCTGACTTCTATTCCAAACATGGCAGATTTGGTAAGAAACAACTGAGACGACTTTTTTGGACGAATGAGGATTCACAACCTTATCTTTTTTAATCTAAATTTATGGAGGATGAATTACTTCTTCTAGAAGCCAGCACAAAGGAAGAGTGAAGTGAATTATATTTATATAGCGCTTTTTCTCTAGTGACTCAAAGCGCTTTACATAGTGAAACCCAGTGGTCCCCAACCTTTTTGTATCCGAGGACCGGTCAACGCTTAATAATTTGTCCTGCGGCCCGGAGGTGGGGGGGTCTTTTTTTTTTTGTCATGAAAAAGGGACGTTTTTGTCATGAAAAGGGGAGGTTTTTGTGGTCGGTGCACTAATTGTAAGTATATATTGTGTTTTTTATGTTGATTTAATAAAAAAAAACAAAAATATATATATATATATATATATTTTTTTTTTTTTTTAAATAAAAATTAATAAAAAATTCTTCTGCGGCCCGGTACCAATCGGGCCATGGCCCGGTACTGGGCCGCGGCCCGGTGGTTGGGGACCACTGGTGAAACCCAATATCTAATTTTTACATTTAAACCAGTGTGGGTGGCACTGGGAGCAGGTGGGTAAAGTGTCTTGCCCAAGGACACAACGGCAGTGACTAGGATGGCGGAAGTGGGGATCGAACCTGCAACACTCGAGTTGCTGGCAGGGCCGCTCTACCAACTGAGCTATACCCCTCGTGAGTCGTCAGAGCAGATGGAAGGCGATAGTGAGGTTAGAGTAATCAAAGCTGCAAAATGTGGAACTTGAAGCCAAGCTATTTTGACATAAATGGAGTGCTTACCTATAATTAACGGGAAAAAAAAATCCCTGGCCAGTTAAACCAAACAGAAAACTCTCCACCAAGTGAGTCACACTTTATATTGATCATGATACACGCAGAACGTCATGCGTGTGTATCGTGACAGACAGCATGTGCTGTCTGGCTAGCTGTCTGCAAACAAAACATGAAATGTGGGCTAATACACCACAGATACTGTAATATGAAAGTTCATGTTTTTCAGTCAGTACAGATTGGGGTTTTATCGCAATGTGTTGTGCATTACAAACTCAAACACGTTTAATGCTGGTTTAGAACCTAGCTTATCTCTCGCCGTAGTCAGCTTCTACGCCTAATTCCGAAGCATGCCGAATGTGTTAGAAAAAGAGTTCCTCAGTGTTCGCTCTTACAATAAAAATGTCGCTATAGCTTGGTTAATAAACTTCATTTACGTTCTGTAAATGAAGTATTGTTAACAGTTTTTGAATGCATTTTTAAAATGATTTAGTGGTAGAATGTATTGCTCCTATTAGCTGCATTGCTAACCACCAAGAACAAAACCATTTTTATATGTCAGAAAGCGGGAAAAAAATCTAAAAACGTTTGTCTTGTTGTCTCTTATAAGGATTGTGAATGATAGGCAAAGTTCCCAAAAAAGTGCAGTTCCCCTTTTTAGTCGGTACTTTTGCTGACAAGAGAATGCTTTGTTGACCGCTCCATGTTGTCAAAGCACTTGGAGTATTCTTGCGAGCCGCTACATCAATGTTAAGAGGATTCGTCACTGCAATATATGCAAATTCTATACCTGGATTTATTATTGAAGCAAAATTTGCAAACGAACACACCAGTTGAAGTCTGCTCACTCATCATTGACCAGATCAATGATCATACAGCAACCCGCTAACTGTGGATGGATATCAAATGGGTACTTTTTTGGCACCGACCAAATACCTTCGGTCTTACCAGGCACCGATTCACGTAAAATCAGTCGGTGCCATATTACAGTACGTCGGTTGCGTGTGACGTCACGCCCGGTTGCCGAGTTTGCCGTCTCTTCGCACTTTGGCACTTTGCAATCAGTCCAGCAGCACTGAGAGCGGACTCAGCCAAACTACCTGTCACGTGGGGGTCGCAACTTTATGCGGGATCGTTCCTCCAATGCAAACAAGGACACTCCGTACGAAAACGTAAAGGTAGGATTTGATTTAATAAATAATACACTGTACTAAACAGACAAAAACAAACGAAACAACAGTGTGCCGAACGCACGGGAAGCTAAGGCTAACACTTAGCACAGAGTCTGGAACAAGAACATAAACGCGACTGTTGCTTACCGCAAACAAGGAACCCAGGACGAGTGATCAAAAAGGGCAGGGTTAAATATTGCATCTTGATTGGACAAAACAAACAAGGAAGTGCAACCAGGAACTAAAGAAGTCCAAAACTAACAGAACATAATTAAACTGAACATGATCCGGACCACGGATCATGACACTACCTCTTGGTAGTGTTGCAACATTCAATACCAACAAATAAACTGACTCAGAAAATACCCTAACATTTTCCAAAAAATGCACTAGATTGATGCTAATATACATTGGCTTTGCTATTGACATGCTACTGATTAGCATTGGCGATGTTATATGGCGATTTCAATACCTCCAAATTTGTGAACAAAAATTAAGACAAAGATGCACGTTACAATCCAACAGCAGGTGCGTGAAAAGTATATTACTTGCAGTATTAACACTTTATAGGGGCAACAAAACACAAGATTCAGCAAAGACTAAACTGACTGGTCAACACACCATAAACTCTGCATCGGGGTAGGGGGGGTACCCACATCTACAATCCCTTCCAGGGTTTCACATTGAGTTTTTTTCTTGCCCTGATGTGGAATCTGAGAATGTCCTTGTGACTTGTGCAGACATTTGAGACATCTGCGATTAACAGTTATATAAGTAAACTTTGATTGATTAAATAATAATTGCAACTTAATGTTATACTTGAAAAGACTCAGACATTTGTAGTAAAACAAGATACAACAACTGGACAGCGTTATCATATCAGCTCATTGTTAGGGATAAGAAACAATTGCTATTTATTAATAAACACTAATTGGGACCATTGAGTACTTGAATCGGTTCCCAGATACCGGGAATTGGTACCATGTTGGTTCAAATGTTAACAGTGCCCAACCCTACCGGTTACCATGCACAGTTAAGATAAAGGAGCATGAGTGGTCAAAATAACTGTCATGAATAATCTGCTTTTATAAATGATTGTTGCGATAATTTTTTGTAATTAATCTCAAGCATCAGAATTAGACAACCCATAAAAAATGCAAACTCCAAACAAATTAAATAAATATTTAACATTGTGTCCAGAGTGATACAATAAATAACATATTTCTATTTGCAATGCTGACCAAGTAAAGAGGCAGCATTTACATGATAGAGATGTTAAAATTTGATAATATTCGCTCCACTTCTCTCATTTACAAACAAAAATTTGCGCTGTAGCGCGCTCTCAAAAGTTAACAAATGCTCATAATCTTAATGTCTACGATGGACATTTTTCAAGCGTAAAACAAACACGGAGAATGTCGACAGACAGCGGACAATATAAGTGGTGTTTCTTTCTGTAATTATAATTAATTATTACTAATATTAGTACAGTACATCATTTGAGAATGAGTAATGAGGATATGCTTGTACTGCAAAGGGACACCTTAAACAATGATTACAAATTCATGAAATCACAAGTTGATTCAAAGCTAATGTTCATGTTAATGTCGCTAATTAAGTCATTTTAGGCCGCTACAATCATAACAAAAAACCACACACATTTCAGGCTTGATAAATCACATTGCGAGTGGTAAATAATATTTGTATCTTCTCCAATAGAGTGTTTTCTGATACCCAGAGGCAGCTGACAGGTACCGTCAAGCGGTCTGTGGCTTTGGCGGATGTAGAGGCAAAAGCTCACATACGGGACGAGTTCGGAGAAGCCATGTTGAACGACTTCCAGACATCTTTGAATCGATTATGAACCACCATCAGCCACTTCAAGAGGAGGAAGCAGTGCACTGGCAACACAGTGTATATTGAGGATGGTGTGCTGCTGACGGCGGAAGGAATACTTTGAAGACCTCCTCAATCCCACCTACACGTCTTCCTATGAGGAAGCAGTGCCTTGGGAATCTGAGGTAGGCTCTCCTATTTCTGGGGCTTAGTTTGCAGAGGTAGTTAAAATGCTCCTTGATGGCAGGGCAGGCCGGGGGTGCATGAGATCCGCCTGGAGTTCCTTAAGTCTCTGGATGCCGTGGAGCTGTCGTGGTTGACAAAACTCTGCATTGCGTGGACATTGGGGGCAGTGCCTCTGGATTGGCAGACCTGGGTGGTGGTTCCTCTATTTAAGAAGAAGAACTGGAGGGTGTGTTCCAACTATCATGGGGTCACACTCCTCAGCCTTCCTGGTGAGATCTATTCAGGAGTACTGGAGAGGAGGCTACGCCAGATAATAGAACCTTGGATTCAGGAAGATCCGTTTGGTTTTCGTCCTGGTCGTGGAACTGTGGACCAACCAGTCTTTTGTGGACTTGGAGAAGGCATTTGACCGTGTTCCTCAAGAAGTCCTGTGACGAGAGCTCAGAGAGTATGGGATAATAGCACACACTGATTGTGGCAGTTCGCTCCCTGTATAGTAGTAGTGTAGTGCCAGAGCTTGAGCCGCATTGCCAGCAGTAAGTCGGACCCGTTTCCAGTGAGGGTTAGACCCTGCTAGGGCTAATGTTTGTCACCCATTTTGTTTACAACTTTTACGGACAGAATTTCTAGGTGGAGTCAGGGCGTTGAGGGGATTTGGTGTCTGCATTTTGAGGGTGATGTGGTCCTGCTGGCTTCATCTGGTCAGGATCAGCAGCTCTCACACTATCAGTTTGCAGCAGAGTGTGAAGCAACTGCGATGAAATATAGCACATTCAGGTCCAAGTCCATGGTTCTCGCCTGGCAAAAGGGCAGAGTGCCATCTTCCCTGAACAACACCTCAAGGTATAGTTCAGGGAAGAGTAGATCGTGAGATCGTGAGATCGACAGGCCGATTGGTGCTGTGTTTACAGAGATGCGGCCCCTGCATCAGTCAACCGTGGTGAAAAAAGGAGCTAGGCCGAAAGGCAAAGCTCTCAATTTACCAGTCTAACTACATCCCTGTCCTCACCTATGGTCATAAGCTTTGGGTTATGACCGAAAGGACAAGATCACGGGTACAAGCGGCCAAAATTAGTTTTCTACATCGAATGGTGGGGCTCCTCCTTAGAGGTAGCATGAGAAGCTCAGACAAAAGCCGCTGCTCCTCCACATTGAGAGGAGCCAGATGAGGTGGTTCAGACATCTGGTCAGAATACCCCCGGATTGCTTCCCTGGGGAGGTGTTTAGGCCTTGTCCGACCAGTAGGAGACCATGCGGAAGACCAAGGACACGGTGGAGAGACTTTGTCTCTCGGCTGCCCTGAGAACGCCTCAGGATCCCCTGGTAAGAGCTGGACGAAGTAGCTCAGGAAACGGCAGTCTGGGCTTCTCTTCTTAGGCTGCTGCGCCGCAACCCAACTTCGGATAAGCAGAAGAAGATGGATGCACTGATAATCGGGATAAATTATGCATATTCATGAAGATATTATATCGGTATTTTGATATTTTAACAAACATAATCCTTTTTTTAATACATGAAAACCTTTAGTAGATCAGGTCCTTGGAGTTGAAAAAAATAATAACAATTAAAGATTCGGTACGGATTCGGTAGAATGGAACCAAAAGTGCAAAATCCAAAAGTGTTGTCCAAAACCATAAACAAAGATTATTGTCCCAGCACTGTGTACTAAGTAAATCCTGCAAACCTTTACCCTGCTTACAAATCACGCAGGCAATTTATTTAAGTAAATGTCTGATCAATACAGCCCCCACTAACACAACATAAGTAGAGCCTCGCATTAGCAGGCTGATGTGTTTACCTCAACTAAAGCACATCCATCAATGAATATGTCCATTGAGGACTATAAATCTGCTTTACCTCAGGATGAATAGTCCAATATCAACAATTTGATCCCATTTGCATTGTCACAACATCTTATTCTTTGAATGAAATTGGATGTTAGGACCCGAGCATAGAGACATTAGAGCGACTTCCCTGCGGGAAACTAGCATTGAGCCATACTGACGGGTTGTGGCAGTCGATGCAGGTAATTAAGGTCGATACCGCCTAAGGAGGGCAGACCGAGTCTGGGGGAGTAGAAATGTGGGGGTTGGGAGAGAGGTTGCAGGGCAGGGCGGCCTCATGATGATGACAGTGAGTAAGCATCCACCCCCTCCGTTCTCGATGGTCCCCACAACGCTCACCCCTTCCACTCCTGCCCTGAGGCCCGACACTAACACGGCAAAAGCCGAGAGACGCACAGATCACAGAACAAGGTCCCCTCACTCCCAAATCAGACGCTACCAATTTGCACTCATGAATAATTGTTGAGCGCTGCGCTCAGTGCCATGCAGATGCCATGTAAAACCAACCATCGCCTCCTCTGATGTCAACTCTCAGGAGGGCCACGCAGGGGCCACCGTGAAGTGGGCTAGTTGATGCGTTTCATCTGCATAAGCGGCAATGACAGAATTCCCACGTATGGAGGACTTTAATGTTACATCATTTAAGTTACATCACCAACGGGGAAGCGGACAATACTACAGGTTAACTAGGACATAAAATAAGTCGAAAATGAGTGAAAAGTAAAATAAAAGTCTGTTTTACATGAAAACATAAAACAATTATGTTCAACTAAATTGTTTTGGGCTCCAAATTTCCAGAAAGCTGAGGACCGGGACGACTTTTTCCTTAACCATTATTATCAATTTGTATGTTTCAGGGAGAACCAGCATCCTCGACAGTAGACATGTATTTTGGTTTATTTACTTTGTCAGCGTTACAAGAGTGCTCTGCTGTTTTAAAGAACCTTCTGTAAAAATAGCTAGTCAAAGATTATCAATATGACAGTTTTCTTGTGTTTTTAATAATATGCTGCTAAAACATGAGCACCTCACACGTTTTTTTTTTTTTGTTATGATCCGCTGCTCAGATCATATCATGTTCTAGTTTTGAGTCGTTTTTGTATTATATTCTGTTAGTGTTTGACTTCCTTAGTTCCTGGTTTATTCTGTTTCCATAGTTACTCATTAGATTCACCTGCCTCTTGCTTTTGACGCGCACCTTCCTCTTGATTACTGTCTTTATTTAAGCCTGCCTTTTCTGTTCATTCAGTCTTGCCTCCTAGTTTGTGTTCGCACAACTGTGACGACCTTGATTCCCGATTCTGGTAACTTGTTAGCTTCCGCGCCATGCCTTTGTTTTTCTAGCTCCCATGGTAGCTCTTTTTGTTTACCTTTTGTGCCTTGTGCAAGTTTTTCTGTTATTTCTCTAGCTCCCATGCTACCGCTTTTGTTTTTTTTTCTATCTCCCATGCTAGTTCTGTTTGTTTTGACTAACTCTGTTTTTATTTGTTAAATAAATCAATTATTTCTTACCTTCACGCTGTGTTCAAGCCCGACTGCCCCGAGAGAACGACCCGCATCATCACGATGCCCCGCAATCGTTACATTTTTTATTTTTTTCAACTGAACTCATGGGCCTCCATTTAGCCAAAAAAATATTAAAAAAGGAGCACCTAAAAGGGAACCTTGAGGAATACCACTGGTATAACACAGCAAGTTATACTAGTGACCAGTGTTGTCCCGATACTAATATTTTGGTACCGGTACCAAAATTATTTCTGTACTTTTTGATACTTTTCTATATAAAGGGGACCACAAAAAATTGCATTATTGACTTTATTGTAGCAAAAAATCTTACAGTTTATTAAACATATGTTTCTTATTGCAAGTTTGTTCTTAAATAAAATAGCGAACTAGTAAGACAACTAGTCTTTTATTAGTAAGTAAACAAACACAGGCTCCTAATTAGTCTGCTGACATATGCAGTAACATATTGTGTCATTTATCATTATATTATTTTGTCAAAAATATTAAGGACAAGTGGTAGAAAATGAATTATTAATTTACTTGTTCATTTAATGTTAATGTCTGCCTACCAAGATGGCGGCGCCCGGACGGGCTGCAGCATCGCGGAGCTCTTGCTAAAGATGAAACATTTGGCAGAAATACCGGACAATTCTGCAAACTTCATGGCTGGCTCACATCGTGGTCACTCCGTGATCACGTACGACCGCCAGACACTTCTGGATGTGGACAGATCGGGCCGTTTTGGACTGATAGACGCGTGCTTGCTAGACCTGCTAACTAGCACGGGAATACTTCGGCGGCTACATCCAGCGGCCTGTGAAGCAGGGGAGTATAGTAGCAGCGGAGGCCGTCTACGGAGCAGACGCCAGCGGTGTGATCGGAAACGCGGATGCCGAGCGGGGCTAAAAACAAAGCAGAAGGCTAATCCCCACAGAACACCACTTTCCTCCATCCTGAAGCCGGATTTAAATGGAAAATGTGAGACTACTGGTCTGGGTAAGGAGTCACTTAAATTAGAACAAGTTTTTTCTGCTTTGATTGTTTCAGAGTTGGACATGTGTTTTACTGAGGTGGCAAACTATGATGCGTTCGGTTTATCAAAGCAACAAACAAACAATCGGAAAATTCCCGTCGTATCAATTCCTAGATATGGTCGTAATTATACTAAATGCACTGGGCATAATAAACACAACATTATTAATATTGCTACTACGGATGATTTGATCAAACATTCCCTAAAACAGCCCACTACCTAAAATATAGGTTTTTTAAACATAAGATCATTGTCTCCCAAAACGTTGTTACTTAATGATATCATCAGAGACAACAATCTTAACGTCATCGGTCTCAGCGAAACCTGGCTTAAACCAAACAACTTTTTTGCGCTAAATGAGGCATGTCCTCCTAACTTTACACATGCGCATATTGCCCGTCCGCTTAAAAGGGGTGGGGGGGTCGCACTAATATACAACTAAAACTTTAACCTTAGTCCTAACATAAATAATAAATATAAATCGTTTGAGGTGCTTACTATGAGGTCCGTCACACCGCTGCCTCTACACCTGGCTGTTATCTACCGCCCCCCAGGGCCCTATTCGGACTTTATCAATGAATTCTCAGAGTTCGTTGCTGATCTAGTGACGCACGCTGATAATATAATCATAATGGGGGACTTTAATATCCATATGAATACCCCATCGGACCCACCGTGCGTAGCGCTACAGACAATAATTGATAGCTGTGGTCTTACACAAATAATAAATGAACCCACGCATCGCAACGGTAATACGATAGACCTAGTGTTTGTCAGGGGTATACTCCCATATACTAAAGTATTGTCCGATCATTACCTTATAAAATTCGAGGTTCAGACGCATGTTCGTCAAACTAATAATAATAATAACTGCTATAGCAGCCGCAACATTAATACGGCCACAACGACAACTCTTGCAGACCTACTGCCCTCGGTAATGGCACCATTCCCAAAGTATGTGGGCTCTATTGATAACCTCACTAACAACTTTAACGACGCCCTGCGCGAAACCATTGATAACATAGCACCGCTAAAGTTAAAAAAGGCTCCAAAAAAGCGTACCCCGTGGTTTACAGAAGAAACTAGAGCTCAGAAATTATTATGTAGAAAGCTGGAACGCAAATGGCGCACGACTAAACTTGAGGTGCACCATCAAGCATGGAGTGATGGTTTAATAACTTATAAACACATGCTTACCTTAGCTAAAGCTAATTATTACTCAAATCTCATCCACCGTAATAAAAACGATCCTAAATTTTTGTTAAGTACGGTAGCATCGCTAACCCAACAAGGGACTCCTTCCAGTAGCTCCACCCACTCAGCTGATGACTTTATGCAATTCTTTAATAAGAAAATTGAAGTCATTAGAAAGGAGATTAAAGACAATGCGTCCCAGCTACAACTGGGTTCTATTGACACAGATACGATTGTATATACGGCGGATACTGCCCTCCAAAATAGTTTCTCTCATTTTGAGGAAATAACATTAGAGGAATTGTTACAACGTGTAAATGGAATAAAACAAACAACATGTTTACTTGACCCTCTTCCTGGGAAACTGATCAAGGAGCTCTTTGTATTATTAGGTCCATCAGTGCTAAATATTATAAACTTATCACTTTCCTCGGGCACTGTTCCCCTAGCATTCAAAAAAGCGGTTATTCATCCTCTTCTTAAAAGACCTAACCTCAATCCTGACATCATGGTAAACTACCAACCGGTGTCTCACCTTCCCTTTATTTCAAAAATCCTCGAAAAAATTGTTGCGGAGCAGTTAAATGAACACTTAGCGTCTAACAATCTATGTGAAACCTTTCAATCCGGTTTCAGGGCAAATCACTCCACGGAGACAGCCCTCGCAAAAATGACTAATGATCTATTGCTAACGATGGATTCTGATGCGTCATCTATGTTGCTGCTCCTCGATCTTAGCGCTGCTTTCGATACTGTCGATCATAATATTTTATTAGAACTTATCAAAACACGAATTGGTATGTCAGACTTAGCCCTGTCTTGGTTTAACTCTTATCTTACTGATAGGATGCAGTGTGTCTCCCATAACAATGTGACCTCGGACTACGTTAAGGTAACGTGTGGAGTTCCCCAGGGTTCGGTCCTTGGCCCTGCACTCTTCAGCATCTACATGCTGCCGCTAGGTGACATCATACGCAAATACGGTGTTAGCTTTCACTGTTATGCTGATGACACCCAACTCTACATGCCCCTAAAGCTGACCAACATGCCGGATTGTAGTCAGCTGGAGGCGTGTCTTAATGAAATTAAACAATGGATGTCCGCTAACTTTTTGCAACTCAACGCCAAAAAAACGGAAATGCTGATTATCGGTCCTGCTAGACACCGAACTCTATTTAATAATACAACTCTAACATTTGACAACCAAACAATTAAACAAGGCGACACGGTAAAGAATCTGGGTATTATCTTCGACCCAACTCTCTCCTTTGAGGCACACATTAAAAGCGTTACTAAAACGGCCTTCTTTCATCTCCGTAATATCGCTAAAATTCGCTCCATTCTGTCCGCTAAAGACGCTGAGATCATTATCCATGCGTTTGTTACGTCTCGTCTCGATTGCTGTAACGTATTATTTTCGGGTCTCCCCATGTCTAGCATTAGAAAATTACAGTTGGTACAAAATGCGGCTGCTAGACTTTTGACAAGAACAAGAAAGTTTGATCACATTACGCCTGTACTGGCTCACCTGCACTGGCTTCCTGTGCACTTAAGATGTGAATTTAAGGTTTTACTACTTACGTATAAAATACTACACGGTCTAGCTCCATTCTATCTTGCCGATTGTATTGTACCATATGTCCCGGCAAGAAATCTGCGTTCAAAGGACTCCGGCTTATTAGTGATTCCCAAAGCCCAAAAAAAGTCTGCGGGCTATAGAGCTTTTTCATTTCGGGCTCCAGTACTCTGGAATGCAGTTCGAGATGCCACCTCAGTAGAAGCATTTAAGTCTCACCTTAAAACTCATTTGTATACTCTAGCCTTTAAATAGACCCCCTTTTTAGACCAGTTGATCTGCAGTTTCTTTTCTTTTTCTTCTATGTCCCACTCTCCTTTGTGGAGGGGGTCTGGTCCGGTCCGGTGGCCATGTACTGCTTGCCTGTGTATCGGCTGGGGACATCTCTGCGCTGCTGATCCGCCTCCGCTTGGGATGGTTTCCTGCTGGCTCCGCTGTGAACGGGACTCTCGCTGCTGTGTTGGATCCGCTTTGGACTGGACTCTCGCGACTGTGTTGGATCCATTATGGATTGAACTTTCACAGTATCATGTTAGACATCCATTGCTTTCCTCCTCTCCAAGGTTCTCATAGTCATCATTGTCACCGACGTCCCACTGGGTCATCATTGTCACCGATGTCCCACTGGGTGTGAGTTTTCCTTGCCCTTATGTGGGCCCACCGAGGATGTCGTAGTGGTTTGTGCAGCCCTTTGAGACACTCGTGATTTAGGGCTATATAAGTAAACATTGATTGATTGATTGATATTTTGTTGAAGTATTATTCAATAAATATATTTATAAAAGGATATTTGAATTGTTGCTATTTTTAGAATATCTTTAAAAAATCTCACGTACCCCTTGGCATACCTTCAAGTACCCCCAGGGGTACGCGTACCCACATTTGAGAACCACTGCCCTAACACATTACTCCCTCTGCAATATTAGAAACACTCCACAATTTAGGAAATTTAGCTCCTCTTCAGGCCATTACATGATTCATCTAAACGGAAGGGGTTATCTAAATTATTTTTCAATGTTATCTGTGTTTTTCAATTATTTCTTTATGTATTTTTCAAAGTGTCAACTACTTATATGCTACAAACTCAGTCCTTTTACTTCCAGTCCTGTTATCCAAATAAGTCATCTTTATCACAGAAACATTAAAAAAAAAATTATGAATTTGCCCTAGAAGAGCCAACAAACATTTTAGGTGTTTATTATCGGATTTAGATTTGAAAAAAGACAGAAACTTGAGTTTATCTTAAGAAAGTTACGACAAGCAAATGGCATTTATTCGGTGAAATAGCTCCACGACAAAAAAAATCCATCAAGTCAAAAAGATGTCACGTTCGACAGTACATTCATGCATGCACCCGGTAATAAAGACAAGTCAAAAGAAACACTGATTAATTAACGAGATCGCTCCTCACATCATCAGCGGGTAGAACCAGGGCAGCGGCGCCAACTTGGCCTTGGCCGGAGAGTGGGGAGGAAATCGAGCACAGGTAAAATGGACAAAGTCATCAATAATGACAATTCAGATCGCATTTTTGTATTAATCGATAACGCAGTTGTTTTTTTTGTCCTACCCCCAGGCTACAATACCAAAATGGCTTCCGAAACACAGACACAATAGGGAAAAATGTACTATAAGTTTAGGACAAAAATATCACTCAACAATCAAATAGCAGACTGAAGTGGAGCTGACACTGAAAAAAGAAAAAAAAACAAGTTCCTGGGTGTCAGTATTATATAAATGGTATAACAATGTAAATTAAAAATAAATTTATATTTCTGCCCGCTGGTAACAGAAGTGAGCGCACTACTTAGCGAAAACGTCCAGATTTGGACCTAATTTGTCATCGTGTTCCCTATCCAGTGTTATATGACCTGAATGGGGAGCATGTGTGTTAAATTTGATATAAAAAAATACATACTGTACCAATTTTGCCGAAATGTGAGGGGTATACTCACTTTTGTAAAGTACTATTAAAATCAACATCGGGATTTTAACTATTGCTATAAATAACCGCAAGAGCCTGAGTGTTTTTTTTTTCCTCCGCCGTCACCGCCATTTGAGTGACAGACATGTTTGCCAATCAGAATTGCTGAACCTCGCATTTGTTCGCCTCTCGCTTTATATATGGACAAAGACGTCTCACTCAGTGCATCGCTCTCAGCCCCTGAGCGCAATTATTCAACAGTAGAATTAACTGAACACAGTGAGCCCTCTTTTCGGTCGTTCACTATCTTTGACTCGGTGGGCGGAGAGCGGGGCGCCAGCTTTACACAAAATGTGATTACTCGATGGCCTGTTGTGGGAATATTTCTGCTTTAAACTGGAGTGGAGATACGTGCCGATTAAACATCGAACAAATGTCGTGATCACATGTTAGAAATAAGCAAAAAGACAACTTATTTTTTTCAACTGGGGAAAAAAAAAAGATGTTCAATATTCATTTAAATTTAATTTTTGATAACAGAAAGGAGAGTCCATTTTACTTTTTGTTTGTTTATTTATTGAGAATAAAAAGTTATTTAACGTCCAATTATATAACACAATTATACACTAATGAAAAATAAAAAATGATATGCTTTTAAATGGTTACATGCATTACTTTTTTATATAATATGATTAAATTTCATTATAAACACTGTATAGTTTTTATATATTAATTCTTCAGTTTAAGAGCCTGATGCAGACAATAGCTCAGTCTGACTGCATCAAGCCAGATATTTTTTTAAATAAATGATTGCATATTGTTGTAATGTATGCCACCGTGAGACAATAATATGTTGATGGACAGTCAAAAAGAAACAAACCTTTCACTTACAGTTTTATGAATTTTTTGGGATAAAATAAAAAAAAAAAAATCGAAAATCGAATTGCAATTACGTTTTGTCTCAAAATCCTGCAGGCCTACTGTACAAAATGTCAGATGAAAGCCAAATCGTTATGAAAACCATTGCAATTTCCCCTATAATTCCCAATTTTCCAGACACCCAAAATTATTAAAACTAAACACATTTTATAGAGAATAATTATAATTTTACATTTAGAAACAATGAGACAATATTTCACTTTGAGATGTATACCAGCAAAAAAATGCTAAAAAGATTGCATGCTGGTCCTAGACTAATACTATCAAAAAGCAATTACACTACAAATTAGTTCTAATTGGTTGAGAAATGCAGAAGTAGAAACACTTTTTAGTAGAAAACAAGTGTTGCAAAAAAGTGAAAAAGACAGGACAACTGGGAATTTTTCAGGAAATAAAAAATAAAAATGGAGGAGAAAAATACTGCAGGGCAGGGGAAAAAAAATACCACACGCAATTTATGAAGAAAATGCATGCGAATGCTGAAAATCTCAACTGAAATGCTTTAAGTCAGCTCAGTAGCCAGATAGAGTCAAGTAACAGAATGTATAACTAACTCTTGGGTAGCCTATATACCTACAAAAGTAGCTTTAAAACTAGCATGCTTGTTGCGATCCGCTGCTCGGATCGTTCCATTTTGTAGTTTTGATTCTTTCCTGAATCACATTTTGTAGTTTGACTCCTTATTTCTTGTTTATTCTGTCACCATGGTAGCTTATTAGTTCACCTGCCCCTTGCTTTCTACGCACACCTGTTTTTCGTTATCACGTCCCTTATTTAAGCTTGCCCCTTTTCGTCATTCATTGTCGGACTCTAATTTGCTTTCATGCAACTGTTGATGACTTGTTTTCCATGTTATTGCTCGCTAGCTCTCGCGCTGCAGTTTATTTCATTCCTAGTCTTCATGCTAGTCATTTTGTTTTCCCCTTTCGTGCCTTCGTGCCAAGTTTAGTTGTTCTATTCATATTCCTAGCTTCTATGCTAGCGCCATTTGTTTGCCTTTCTGTTTGCACCAGTGTTTTTGTTCTTAGCCTGTTTTGAGTTTAATAAATCTTTATATCTTACATTATGCTGTGTTTTTGCCCGACGCATCCTTGGAAGAACATACCCGTTATGCCACACAAGCTTCACAATGCTTACGTAATCAATCTAGCATCCAAACGTTATAATTATAACATGGTAACAATTAGTATGCATGAAGCAACAAAATATTAGGCTGTAAAGCAGGCCCGGGCAATTTTTTTGACTCGAGGGGCCAACGTTAGTGAAAGAAAATGTGTCTGGGGGCCGGTATATCTGATTTTTAGGAACACTAATACAAAACCTCACAATAATGTCTGATTGAATGCTAAAAACTTTATGACGGACCGCCTTAAAAAACTAAATCACATTTTTTTTTTTTACTGAAATAGCCACCCAGAATGTAAATGAAAATACAAAATGCGTGCTTTACAATATTAACTATTAAAGATAAAACACTGAATATTGACAACATATAAACGTTACACCCCACAGTGAAATATGAACGCGAAAAAACTTAAAAAAAAATCACCTACAATCTGATATATCTGATACAACATAATAAGCTTTAGAACTTTGTTGCAAAAATCTCATTCCTCGTCTTTCCCGCTCTGAAAACACTGTGTAGAAACGCTCCCCACCCACACTATTTGGCGCCTCGTCTGAGTAACAAGTATATCATGTAAAAGCGCGGATTCCAAACATTGAAATATTTGCGTAGTTCAATACTTACGGTCATTTGAATACATCACTGCACATCATAAAGCGCTTTGGGCTCCTTAAAAAGGGGTAGAAAAGCGCTATACAAGTACAATCATTTACCATTTACCATTTAAAATGGCAGCTAGAATTTAAATCTTAAAGATCTAAAAAAATTATTTGGGAATGTCCGTCGGGCCAGATTGAAAAGCTTAATGGGCCGCATGTGGCCCCCAGTCGTTAATTTGCCCAGGTCTGCTCTAAAGCGTATAACAATAAAGTGAGCTGAAAAAAAAATACAAATAGCATGCTCACATACTGACAGTTGGCGTGCATCAAGTAACAAAATATCTGTGCTTACCAGAATTCAGAAGTTACTTATAAATGACCAATAATATGAATGGTTTCATATTTCATTCACACCTGGTTGTTTTTGTGCTGTTCAGTATCTTGCAGAATCTCAAACAAGAGATCAATATTGAGGTTTTACAAAGAGCTGTCTCTTCAGCACTATTATAAAATAAATCACCCTGATGGAGACACTCGGTCAGTTGGGAAGAGCAGAAACAAGAAAAGGCTAATAAAAAGTCCAGTCTCTGCATCAGTACTACACTCAGGCATGAGTGTAGTACTGATGTATTGATTAATTCTTTTTTTCCCCCCATCCAAAATCAGTTTCATTTATGCACGTTGCCTCTGAACCTCATCTCGGCCTGTGGACTGCATCTCAGACAGCTGTGCTGCGCGCTCAGCAAACACCGGCAGGCAAAACACACATCAACATATTCAGAGCGCTTAGTGCCCTGGATTAATCAAATTATAATTTAATCATCTGATCAAACAGCAATTAGCATAATCACTTCTGGGCTCGGCCTGATAGAGCGGGGACTGAAGCAGAATGGAGCTCTGGGGCCAGCAATACTTAAATGAAACATTTGCCAGAATGTTTGAAAATGTAACACGTTTCAGGCCATAAAGCAGAGACAGATTATATATATATATATATATATATATATATATATATATATATATATATATATATATATATATATATATATATATATATATATATATATATATATATATATTATATATATATATATATATATATATATATATATATATATATATATATATATATATATATATATATATATATATATATATATATATATATATATATATATATATATATATATATATATATATATATATATATATATATATATATATATATATATATATATATATATATATATATATATATATATATATAGAGCCTGCCAAACCTATTGTGCTATATATATATATATATATATATATATATATATATATATATATATATATATATATATATATATATTTATTAGGGGTGTAACGGCACGTGTATTTGTATTGAACCGTTTTGGTACGGGGGTTTCGGTTCGGTTGTGTACCGAACGAGTACACGTGCTAACAGCGACCGGGCTAGGACAACATGTAAAAGCCAGAGCTGGAAGACCCTCCTGCCTCGTTAGGATCTCCCGTTTGGGAACACTTTGGCTGCGCGATACGACAATAGAGGACGGAGGTTTGCCGACATTGTTCAGCAGCTGCTTCTGACAACACGTCAAACATGAGTTGCACCTTTCCTGCTTCCAGCTCAAGGAGCGCAGGGGAGACACACTTCCAGGGCTGATGTATTCTCGGGGGCAACTTATATCCTCTTACTGCCAAGTTAGCCAGGCTGGGGGTGTGGGGGGAGAAAAGTTAATCTGAGGCTGAGTTGACTTGAAATTGTTTAATGTTGCACTTTTTATATGTAGAAGAAAAGTTTTGTCATTTTTTTTTATCTGAGCAACAACTTGAGGCAGTTTTACGTTATTAACGTGGACCCCGACTTAAACAAGTTGAAAAACTTATTGGGGTGTTAGCATTTAGTGGTCGATTGTACAGAATATGTACTGTACTGTGTAATCTACTAATAAAAGTCTCAATCAATCAAAAAAAGCACTTTATATGTAGAAAGATTTTGTTAAGAAACCATTCTGAGCCTTATCTTATTTAGTTTTTATTTTATATATGTTGACCACATTAACCCTGGCATTGTACCCTGTGTATATGTATGTTATGCCATTGTTTAAGAATTTGGTAAATAAATAACAAAAAAATTTATATTTTGTTGTTTTCTTACTGTACTGAAAATGAACCGAACCGTGACCTCTAAACCGAGGTACGTACCGTACCAACATATTTTGTGTACCGTTACACCCCTAATATATGTATATATATATATATATATGTATATATGTATATATATATATATATATATATATATATATATATATATATATATATTAGGTGTAACGGTACTATATATGTATATTTATGTATATATATATACATATATTTACATATATTAGGTGTAACGGTACTATATATGTATATTTATATATATATATATATATATATATATATATATACATATATATATATATATATATATATACATATATATATATATATATATATATATATATATATATATATATATATATATTTTAACAGAATACATTTTTGCCGTTTACCGTAACAGAATGAAAACAAATATTTTCCTTTAACAGTCCTGCTTAACTTAAAACAGTATAATAAGCTTTATGATACCGTCACAAAGTTGGATGTCTCAATTTGGATCAGGCCAATTAATTGGGCACCAATCTGTATCGGCCCATTTTCATGAAAAAGTATGTGATCGCCATTGCACGACGTGTAAGAAAAGGGTAGGTGAATCCATAATTTAGTGAAGTCGATACAAAGGATAGTACCAGTATATAATCGATACTAGAGTGATTAAGTCTTTCTCTTTGAACTGTTTTTGTTCATGTTTACAAATTCAAGGGAATAATTTCTTAGACACAGAATGACTTTGACGAGAAAAAATAAATATTAGCTTTTGTTTAGTTATTGTGTATGATTGATTTTATAAAAAAAAAAACAATTGTATTCATTAAAAGAAAATAACGAACCTGTTTATTTATTGTCTTGATATCGTTACAATGTTAATAGCATTCAGTAGTTTGTACATTGAAAAATGTGTAGTTTATACATATGATTGGTATTTGTATCAACTGATCTCTTTCATGGATGATCATATCAGAATTGGCAGCCTAAAACCCTGATTGGAACATCCCTAGTTTTTTTGTTAACTAAAAAACGTGGACATGTAACTTCATCGGCGGTATAGCTCGGTTGGGGCGGTATAGCTCGGTTGGTAGAGTGGCCGTGCCAGCAACTTGAGGGTTGCAGGTTCGATTCCTGCTTCCGCCATCCTAGTCACTGCCGTTGTGTCCTTGGGCAAGACACTTTACCCACCTGCTCCCAGTGCCACCCACACTGGTTTAAATGTAACTTAGATATTAGGTTTCACTATGTAAAGCGCTTTGAGTCACTAGAGAAAAGCACTATATAAATATAATTCACTTCACTTCATCGTGTTCATCATAATGAAGTGAAATGAGTCGTTCACCATATTTTCCCATGAAGGTATGGTGGAGCTGCTGATAGTGTGTTTGACAGAGAAGCAGCAGGAATGAGATACCATAGAAGTACACTCTCCAAGGTAAACCCTGTACATCATTATTACATAACTTCATAAAACTACTATAGTCGTTTGTGCAAATGTAAACATGTGATGCTCTTTGAATGCAACTTGGTTGAGTATGTTACAAACAGTTTAACCATTAACAATATGATGCTCAAACTTAATTGTAGCTCTTATCTTGAACCTGGTTTGTACCTCAAACAGCTCTCAAATTATTTGTACTACAGCATTGTTTATACAAAAAACCTTTTTTGTTTTAAAAAAATTATACTGCAGTATTTTCTACCGCTAATTCCCTTTGGGGTCACGGGGGAAACTGATGCCTATCTCAGCTACAATCGGGCGGATGGCGGGTTACACCCTAGACAAGTCGCCACCTCATCGCAGGGCCTGCAGTATTTTCTCTACTAGAAATTAGTACTACAGCATTTTGTTTGGAAAAATGCACTACAGTATTTTTTGTGCTACAACAAATACTATCCTATACAGTATTCTTTGTTCAAAAATGCATAGTACTAATTTTGTATTACACTATTTTTAACATAGTGTGTACTACACTATTTTTTGTGCTAAAAATGTGTACTACAATACATTTTTACAAATAACGTGTACTCTACATAAGTATTTTTGTCTAAAAAAATTGTACTCTGTATTTGTGTTCTAAAACATGTAGTAAATTGTTTTTTTGGATTAAATATTTAAACTGTAAAACATTATTTTTGTATTAACAATTTGTATTTTTTTGTAGAAAAGATGTTACTAAAGTATATTTGTATAATCAATTGTACTACAGTTTTGTTTGTTAAATAAATTGTACTACAGTATTGTTTGTTAAATAAATTGTACAAAACATTTGTACAATAGTATTTTTTTTGTACAAAAAATATGTATTACATGTTTTTTTCCAAAATATGTATACTACAAAATAGTTTATTACTACAGCGTCATTTGGTACTAAAATGTATAAATATTAATATATTATGTATAAATTAATTTAATTTTAATTAATTACTACTAATAAATTTATATAAAATGTATAAATGTATAGTATGTCTGTATAAAAAATAAGTACTACAGTGTTTTTATTTTTTACAAAGAATCCGTACTGCAATGTTTTTTTGTACTAAAAATGCGTAATGCAGTGGTACCTCTGGTTTTGTCTGCCCCATTTTTCATATCATTCCGTTTCCGACATACATTTTTCGAAAAAATAAAAATAAAAATAAGCATTTTATTTTCTGATAGGGCCTCAGGTACAATTGAACATTGTGCGTAACAAAGATTCCCAAGACTTTTTAACGACTGCAAAATAAGCCAACATGGAGGCAAAAAATAAAGTTGCGAGTCCAAGCACTTTGATAAAGAAGCTAAAAACTACTATCAAAATTGAGAAAGGACTGGTAGAAAAGTATGAAGGTGAAGACTATGTGGTTCTGCCCTCTTTCAAACTTTGTCGACAAGCATCTTATGTGCTTTATGTCTCACCAATGTATCGTGGAAACATAATACAGCCGAATGTAAAAAAAAAGAAAAAGAAAAAACAACATATCAACATACATCCTCATATAAGTGCAAACTTGATTCTTGCCAGCCTTCACCAGTGGCTACACTGCCTAAAATATTGTTGTTTCTGCATGGTGAACCAGAAACAATTGATATGAATCTGGAAGAATAACACAAGCTGACCGTGTATGAAGCCTTCTTCCCCCGCTCTTCCTCCACTTTCTGCCTCACTACACAGCATCATCTCCTTTAAGCATTGCAGTTGGGGTTAAATGGAATCTTTAATAGTTCAATGTGCACCCATTAGCATATGCTTTTGCGTCTACCGACATCCCCACTGCCAAGCTAAAGCTTAAGCACACACACACACACACATACACACACTGGAAAAGCAGCAAAATAATGACATCCTATGGCAGGAGTCGGGAACCTTTTTGGCTGAGAGAGCCATGAAAGCCACATTTTTTAAAGTGTATTACCGAGAGAGCCATATCATATGTTTAACACTGAATACAACCAAATGCATGCATTTTTTAAGTAAAACCTACGTTTTTAGAGTATAAGTCTTATATTTTATATCATTTTTATTCTGAAGCTAACCAATAATAAATAAAATACTTCTTTGGCAACACTAAATTGGCCCTAGTGTGTGAATGTGAGTGTGAATGTCGTCTGTCTATCTGTGTTGGCCCTGTGATGAGGTGGCGACTTATCCAGGGTGTACACCGCCTTCCGCCCAAATGCAGCTGAGATAGGCTCCAGCAACCCCCGCGACCCCAAAAGGGACAAGCGGTAGAAAATGGATGGATGGACTTCTTACCATTGATGTGACTTCTTGAACAGGTGGAGTTGAAAACGGATGGATGGATTAAAATGCAAAAGAATCTTTTATATGTTGAAAGTTATTTTCAACACCGATTACCAGCAGAATTATTCATTACTAATCGTGTTAAGCAATGTCAGCTCAGATGTATCTGAGAGCCAGATGCAGTCATCAAAAGGCTCTAGAGCCATAGGTTCCCTACCCCTGTCCAATGGCAATAATGTTGCGAACTCTGTAAAAGATAAATAAGGGTGCCTTGTTGGTGGAGCCAGCCAACCGATTGTCTTAACTCCTACCAGTGTAGTTATGTTTTTTCTTTTTTTCTATAATATTAAATTGTGTCGATATAAATGATATAAAATTGAGGTTTTAATACTTTTGTCACATAGTGATAATGCATGTTGATGACACATTCTAACTGTGTCCCGCAAATGTTGACGGTGCAAAACGAACGCAATGCTTAATGCAATGTACTGTAGCGTCCTTGCCAGCAGCTAACATCCCTTCAAGGTATGAGTCACTAAATAAAGCCAGTTTTTTCTTGAATTTGCACTAAATTAGTTGAATTTGCACCAAATTAGTTAGCTTGCAATTGTATGAAAATGCATAATAGACTGTATTTATATTATTCACGTGTGAATAATGCTGTATAAAAGACTGTATTTATGTTATTTACACGTGAATAATGCTGTATAATAGACTGTATTTATTCATTCACATGTAAAAAATACCCAAGTGTTGATTGTCTATTGTGAGCAAACTGAGATGCTTATTTTTCCCAGGGATCAATAAAGTACTTTCTGTTCTATTCTATTCTATAGTATTAAAATATGGTTAATACTACAGTTATTACATTTATATTTTTACAAAATGTTTCACTACATATTTTTACACCTCAATTGCCGTTTTATGTACATGATGTAAGTATATATGTAATGTAGTAATGAACACATTTATAATAACATTTAATATTTACGTATTTTGATCACTTTAAGCATACGCGGCATATTAATTTCAAAAACGCATCACGTTTGCTATTTTTTTTCTTCATCACTGATAATCACTCACTGCAGACTTTATGAGAGCCAACAAACATAATAAAACATCACTTACTGTGCAATATCTGCTGTCATTAGGATGCTGGGATTTTCATATATTCCCATTTAGATGAAGATAGACTCATAATCCTCACAAAGAAACAGGGTGTAAGGGTGTGGGGGGGGACCCAGCGTCTTTTTGTGTCATTGTCGCCATTTCCGGCTCCTAAATGGCTGTCAAAGTGTACCAACTTGTCGGAATACGTACTCAGAATTCTTCTGTCCAGGTGAGATGCATGATTTATGATTTACAATAAACTTACAGGGCGCAAGGAAGTTAGGAAACACTTCGCAAGTGGATCACGTCTAAATAGTACACAGGCTGGTGATAACTTCAGGGCCAAAACAGACATTTGTCTGCGTTAGCACTTATAATAACAATATCACTAATACTTAGTTAATATTCAAATCACAAAATGTAAATGGAGTGTTGTTGGCGGTTTTTAAATGGTTATTTATTGGATGTTATGAGCGCAATAGAGAACATCCCATTGCCTCCGCTGTCAGTGGACTTTTATTTACATGTGTTTTTATTTACACGTATTTACAAGTTGGAATGCAAAAAAAAAAAAAAAATCCATCCATCGTTGTGTCTTTCATTATGATTGTGAGCTATAAGCCAAATTCCCCAAAAAGTGCAGTTCCCCTTTTAGGGGAAAAAACCCTCGGGATTTCATTCAAAACCAATTGTAGTTATTGCAAAATGTGTAATACTGTCCACAGCCAAAACTAATAAAATAGAATAATAACTGTTATTACATTTCATCATAAGTGTAGATAGAACCATGTTACAACAGAAAGAAAGAGGATAATAGGAGTAAATTAGCAAGAATATTAATTGATCGATTGATTGATTGATTGATTGATTGATTGATTGATTGATTGATTGATTGATTGATTGAAACTTTTATTAGTAGATTGCACGGTACAGTACATATTCCGTACAATTGACCACTAAATGGTAAAACCCGAATAACTTTTTCAACTTGTTTAAGTCAGGGTCCAAGTAAAATCAATTCATGGTACAAATATATACTATCGGCATAATACAGTCATCCATCCATCCATTTCTACCACTTATTCCCTTTGGGGTGGCGGGGGGCGCTGGTGCCTATCTCAGCTTCAATCGGGCAAAAGGCGGGGTAATCCCTGGACAAGTCGCCACCACTCAAGTTAATCATCAGAGTATATACATTGAATTATTTACATTATTTACAATCCGGGGGGTGGGATGTGGAGGAGATGGGGTGGTTTACCAGTAATTTGACATAATATACAAACAAAATTGAGGCAAAATGTTACCACATACATCACCAGGCAAATTAAACGCCTGTGTAATCTGTTTTGAAATGGTTATATTATTATTTATTTAACAAATGATATATTGTGATACATAAATGGGATTTTTTCAGGAGGCTGCCACATATATCACGACATAGAGTTTGTGTCGTATCACCCATTATTAGAAATCATTTAATGAATTTATTTAGATGCATGTTATACCTGATTAATACAGTACGTACACACTCATATAACTACGCCTAACTTACAACACAGCACACCACTAAGCGTAACTCATTCTCGTCATTATCATCACATGGTATAAGTAAAAGGTTAATGGTTAAAATAGAGGTAAATATTATTACTGCTTGTTAATATTGTTATTAAAGCATTCCTTCAATATTAATTTTATTAGTTTATAGCTTACATAATCTAATGCTGGAGCGTAATATACATATACTGTGTGTATATATATATATATATATATATATAGATATATATATATATATATATCTATATATATATATATATATATATATAGATATCTATATATATATATATATATATACAGTATATATATATACACACATACATACATCCATATATATATATATATATATATATATATATATATATATATATATATATATATATATATATATATATATATATATATAAATATATATGACCTTTGCTATGCTAACCAGCGGTAAGAAGGCTTGTATCCTGAATTATTGCTCTTAGCCTCAAGCATTACAATTTGCTGAGAGAAAGCTTGTATCACAAGTACCATTGTGTAACCATCCATTTTCTACCGCTTGTCCCTTTTGGCCTCGCGAGGGGTCTGGGGCCTATCCCAGTTGCACTTGGGCAGAAGGCAGAGTACAACCTGGACAAGTCCCTACATCATTACAGGTCCAACACAGACATTCACACACTTGGGTCAATTTAGTGTTGCCAATCAACCTATCCCCAGGTGCATGTCTTTGGAGGTGGGAGGGAGCCAGGGTACCCGGAGACAACCCACGCAGTCACGGGGAGAACATGCAAACTCCACACAGAAAGACCCTGAGCCCGGGAATCGAACCCAGGACCGTCTTATTGTGTGGCACGAGTACTGGTCACCGTGCATTCCCGTTGTATAATGCTAAAACTAAAATTAGCTAACCACACTGTACCTCAAAAGCCATTGTATTTAATCAAATACTGTAGTGAGCAAAGCATCACAAAATAACCTCACTCGAGCCAATCATGACATTGTGACACAACTTTCTCATCCCGGTGGCCTACATTGCGTTGACTGGTATATTGACGATAATGGCTGACTGAGGAGCAGGCTTGTTGCTGTGACTCTGTCAGCCCGCCCTAACTGTATGTAAAGTGACAGATGCACCAAAAGACACTGCACAGACCTCGTTTACCACTGGCCCTGACATGACCTCCCTATAACGCTGTTTTGTCTGAGGATAATTGGGTTAAAACAGCGCCATGATGCCAAACTTGTACAACATCAAACAGTCAAGACTGAGTACAGGCCCTGACATTCAGGAATTATCAGTGGATTTGATGTTATTTGAGTCTCTAGATTTTGTTTATTGACATTATTAGGCAACTATAATCAAACATATTTGTGTTAATTTGTCAAACTGCATTGCAGCAGCTTACTATAAGGCAGGGGTAGGGAGCCTATGGCTCTCGAGCCAGATGTGGCTCTTGTGATGATTGCATTTGGCTCTCAGATAAATCTCAGCTGACATTGCTTAACACAACAAGTATTAAATAATCCCGCTGGTAATCACAGTGTTAAAAATAACGTTCAAAATATAAAAAGATTTCATGCATTTTAATCCAACCCTCCGTTTTCTACCACACTTGTTAAAGAAATCGCATTAATGGTAAGAAGTATTTTATTTATTATTGGTTAGCTTCAGATTAACTAAATTAATAAAATAAATACGAAACTTATTATAGTCTAAAAATGTTTTTCTTACTTAAACATGCACACATTTAGTTGTATTCAGTGTTAAAAAATAGTATTTGGCTCTCACGGAAATACATTTTAAAAATGTGTCTTTCATGGCTCTCTCGGCCAAAAAGGTTTCCGACCCTTGCTATAAGGAATTAATCTAGTTGGCTACACTAAGTAGTATAAAGTTGACTAGCATATGTCAATTAGAACCTTAGAAACTTCACCAAAAGAAGCTAACAATAGCATTCCAAAAATGAATACCTTCCTTGATTGGTACAGCTAACGTTAGCGTCAAGTCAGGTGAAATTTGTGGTATATATTATGATCAATAATACCAGCCTACAGAATGTCAAACATTGCTATATAATCATAACTTTAGGTCACAGACGACACCTGGTAGAAGCTAACATTATCCATTGAACATTGATACCTGCATGTTTTGGAATAGCTAACTGTGGAGAGACGTAGCCGACGGGCTGACGGCAGGGCGGGACACGCTTTGGCCCGGTTCAAGATGGAGGCCAGGAGGCGGAGTATGCAGCGGAACAAAGAGGCGGGGCGTGCCTGGAGCGACGCCGCCACAATCAAGATCAGGTGTGTGACACACACACCGGTTCTCAATCTGTCTATCTCCTCGCAGTGTTTAAGAGGAGAGAAGGAGGAAGGAGAGAGAGGAAAAGGTGGAGTGTCTGCAGGACAGCAGAAGCAACCAAACATGAACGATCAGAGAATGAGCCCCAGAGGAAGACAATACCATCAGCAGCTGAAAAGCCGACCGAGACGAGCAGCGGAGGAGGCGGAGCTGAAAAGCGACCCGATTGACGCAGACCCTTTCGTGTTTGAAAAAAATAAAAGAGTCAAACCTGCTCGACACGATGTCCTTCCTAAATGGTCCATGCAACCCACACGGAGACGGCTGGAGTCCTTCACACTAACATTAGCTGCAAGCGAGGTGAATAGCAGCATATGTCAGTAATAACTTGTAAATCACTTTGTGATGAACGATTCCATTCCCATTGATTGAAAAACAATTCATTTATGAAACAGAACGATTCAGTTTGATTCGGTTTAGTGTATTAATGATTCATTAAGATTCGATTCAGTGTATAAACAATCAAATTATAGGGTTACCATTTGTTGATGGATAAATTCTTTGTACACCACAAGAGAACAAAGACATTCCTTCCTGTGCATACTCCTCATGTTAGAAAATAAATAGTTAGGGCCTTAGCACCAAGCGCTCAGACTAGATCCGTCCAAGCTAAATCTATGAGCATTAACTGATGAAAGCTACTCGGATGAAAGGCCAAACGTTTTCTAAGACAACTGATCAATTGAATCCCATTAGAATAACAATAACCTGATGAATGAGAAAACCTGTAGGCACAGTCATCTTCAAATATAAAAAAAAACACATTCTATAAATGTGACATGCTTCCAGTATTTTCTAATTTTTAAAACACAACATGTATCCCCAAAGATGTGAAATGAATTAAAAAGGTAAAGACGTCAAGTAGATTTCTTTTCTACGGGTCAAGTCATGTCCGTGTTGTCAAAGAAGCCTCCGGGTTTTAGCCAATGGCTTGACTGGGTGACGGGATTTCCGGGACAAGGATGAGAAGTGATATGTGTTGTGGAGGTGAAAGGTCGTTTGAATTCTAGAGCGGGACACAGAGTTTGAGCTCGTTGTACTAGAACGTTGCTTTTTGTGAAATAAAGAAAGACAAAATGCAAATCTGTCTGAGCCGCAGTTACTTGGGATGTTACAATATTGACGGATGGCACAGCATGGACACGGTCCACGGTGTGGACGTTATTATTTGGCAGGCAGCTTTGACTCTTACATTGTTTTAAAGATAAACTGTCTACTCTAATTGATAGTTTCACGGGACACCCGGTCCATGTATCTACGTTTATTCTTGTCTTCAGTTACGTAAGTAACCTAACATGCGCGGAATTCTTTTCACAGAGAACCCTAGCTCTCGTGTCGTTTTTAAAAGAAAAAAAATGTCAACTGATTTCTATTTTATGTGTCTATGTACTCCATCTTATCAATTGAGAGGGCTGTAACTGAAGTAGTCAAACTGGTCACTAAATTCTGAACAATAATACCAGCATATGTCAGTAATAGGTTTATGAAATTAAAATGTCTCCATCAAAAACCTCACCTGGCTTAAAGCTAACGGTAGGCATTTGAAACAATAATACTGTACTTGCAATGTTCAGAATAGCTAACGTTTGCTATCCGAACAAAAAAACCTGCATTTGTCCGTATGGCTAACTTATGGCAACTATTATCATTAAAACTAAGTAGACCCCCTGGCATTCAGGATTCAATGTTATTTGAGTTTTGATAGTGTTTATTGACATGATCAGAGAACAATACTTATAATATATTGTCGTGTAGATGTGTCAAACTGCATTGCAGTTTACTATACGGAGGGTATCAAGTAGGACCAAGACCAGCATATGTCAGCAACAAAATCCTCTAAATCAGGGGTGTCAAACTCACTTTACCTGAGGGCCACTGGATGCAGAGTCTGGGTGAGGCTGGGCCGCAAGAAAAGATTTCCTAAAAAAAATGTTGCATACTCCTCAGCCTGGAATATATCTGTAATTAGCCGACGCACTGAGAATAATGTTATTTCAACAATGTGTGTCGTTCCGCTTTCCCTCCCTACAGCAACACAGCGGTCGGCGGATACTGTAATAGCCGGGAAAGTACCGGGATAGCGAGCGCAAAAAAGTGACGGCTCTAGGAGTGTTATCCGGCGTCACGTGGAAATATATGTAGGGTTCATCATGTGAGGCAATGCAAATTAAACAATAATTTTAAAAAAAAATTACAATTTGAATTGGTCCAGGTTATCGGGGACTGTTATTACTGACGGACAGGTGTCACAGTGTTACTGCAGCCAGGCACGTAAGAAAACCCTCGTCTCCATGGCAACGTCTCTGTTGCTTTTACTCACTTGCCGCTTTTCCACTAGCGCAGGTGTAGGCAACCCAGAACGTTGAAAGAGCCATTTTGGACCCAAATAACACAACGCTGTCAAGCGCCATTCATATAAAATTTGCGGGCCGCACTAACAGTAAACTTTCATATTAAGGTGGGGGCCGCAAAATAACGTCTCGCGGGCCGCAATTGGTCTGAGACCCCTGCTCTAAATCATCGGAATATGACCACAAACTTCAACTAGCGAGAAGCTAAAGTAGGGCAATCTGAACAATAATACCTGCACTATTGGGTATGGCTAACGTTAGCTGTACTTGTACATAATACATATGTATGTATTTATCTGTACAGACACTGCATAAGTTGTTAGCGTCAGCATTCTGCGTGCAATCACCCTGACAATCGATGTACAGTATGTGTCGTCAAATTTCCTGATCCCTTTATGCCAGTTGTCTTGCTTCTTGGCCTCTGATGTTTTCTCTGTGTTTTTCATGTCTTGTCTTCCATTTGTCCTCAGCACCGAGCACTACAGCAGCAATTACTGACCATTTTGATAGTCGACTACTCATCAATTAGTTAAACGATTGGTCCCCGAATCAGATTATAAAGCATAAAACTATTCAGGAGTCATGTTCTAACTAAAAACAAACATGATTAGTTAATTAAAAAATATACATTTGTACTGTAACTGTACTGCTCATTAGGCTGTTAAAGAACTCCATTAAACCTTTGTCATTTTTAAAGGAAGGACAGGCAAAGTACAGAGAAAAATAAAGAACAGTTAAATCTATTTTCCAACAGCTCCATCTTACTTTTATAAGCTAACTAGCTAGCTATCTTAGCCAGGAGAGTTACGGACTGCATCCTTCAGACGTCCAACAAACTTCCATTGTAAATGCTCCCACCTAACAGACGTGCTGCCATAAAAAGTATGTGGCCTACCACTGGGTGCTGTTGTTCCCAAACTCTTTACTTTCTTATAATAAAGCCGACATTTGACTTTGGACAGGTTCAGGGTGAAATGTTCCCCTACTTTCCATGTTTGATTTTTCTCTTCCTCTTGCTGTTGATCACTGGTCGCGCAGGCTCGCATACACTATATTGCCAAAAGTATTTGGCCACCTGCCTTGACTCACATGTGAACTTGAAATGCCATCCCATTCCTAACCCATTGAGTTAAATATGATGTGGGTTCACCCTTTGCAGCTATTACAGCTTTAACTCTTCTGGGAAGGCTGTCCACAAGGTTGCAGTGTGTTTATAGGAGTTTTCCACCATTCTTCCAAAAGCGCATTGGTGAGGTCAGACACTGATTTTGGTGGAGAAGGCCTGGCTCTCAGTCGCCGTTCTAATTCATCCCAAATGTGTTCTATCAGGTTCAGGTCAGGACTCTGTGCAGGCCAGTCATGTTCATCCACACCAGACTCTGTCATCAATGTCTTTATGGACCTTGTTTTGTGCACTGGTGCACAGTCATGTTGGAAGAGGAAGTTTTGGTATCCTGGAGCATTCAAAGTTTCTTTCACTGGAACTAAGGGGCCAAGCCCAACTCCTGAAAAACAACCCCACGCCATAATTCCTCCTCCACTAAATTCCCACTCGGCACAATGCAGTCCAAAATGTAGCGTTCTCCTGGCAACCTCCAAACCCAGACTCGTCCATCAGATTGCCAGATGAAAAAGCGTGATTTATCACTCTAGAAAATGTGTTTCCACTGCTCTACAGTGCAGTGGAAACGTGTTTTACACCACTGCATCTGACGCTCTTGCATTGGATTTGGTGATACGTGGCTTAGACACCGCTGCTTGGCCATGGAAACCCATTCCATGAAGCTCTCTGCGAACTGTACGTGGAAGGTCACATATAGTTTGGAGCTCTGTAGCAACTGACTGTGCAGAAAGTCTTTGCACTATGCAAAGTTGCTGTTGTTCCCAAACTCTTCACTTTTCTTATAATAAAGCCGACAGTTGACTTTGGAAAATTTAGCAGCGAGGAAATTTCAAGACTGGATTCGTTGCACAAATGGCATCCTATGACAGTTCCACGCCGGAAATCACTGAGAGCGGCCCGTTCTTTCACAAATGTTTATCGAATCAGTCTCCATGGCTGAGTGCTTGATTTTATACACTTGTGGCCGGGCCCAGTGATTAGGACACCTGATTATCATCATTTGGATGGGTGGCCAAATACTTTTGGCAATATGGTGTAGGTCCGGAAAAACACGAGCAATGACGCTCCGACTGTTATCCACAAATTATTTTTGCCGACAATATCGACACATAGTCTCACCCCTGCCGATAAAGTGAAGTCAAGTGAACTATATTTATATAGGAACTTTATTTCTGTTTTTTGTGACGTCACTTAATGGCGAAAGACATTACTGTGTCTTGTATTCATGTTAGCATTTAATCTGTTCGTCGGTTTGTGAGTTTATTAAAGTGTAGTTGTCTATTACGTTTTTTGATCATTTTACTTTAAAACGATAATACTAACCATTGTGAGTTTTAAAATGGTTATCATTAATGCAGTTTATCATGGCTAAAGATCGACATCCATATGTTTTTCCAGAGTCGATTCCCATAGTGATTACCGTATTTTTCGGAATATAAGTCGCACCTGCCGAAAATGCATAATAAAGAAGGAAAAAAAACATACAGTATATAAGTCGCACTGGAGTATAAGTCGCATTTTTGGGGGAAATTGATTTGATAAAACCCAACACCAAGAATAGACATTTGAAAGGCAATTTCAAATAAATAAAGAATAGTGAACAACAGGCTGAATAAGTGTACGTTATATGACGCATAAATAACCAACAATAATATGTTAACGTAACATATTATGGTCAGAGTCATTCAAATAACTATAACTTATAGAACATGCTATACGTTTACCAAACAATCTGTCACTCCTAATCGCTAAATCCCATGAAATCGTATACGTCTAGTCTCTTATGTGAATGAGCTAATTAATATTATTTGATATTTTACGGTAATGTGTTAATAATTTCACACATAAGTCGCTCCTGAGTATAAGTCGCCCCCCTGGCCAAACTATGAAAAAACTGCGACTTGTAGTTCGAAAAATACAGTATTAGTAGTCAAGGAATTCAATGATTATTTATTTACAGCAAAAAAAATATTCAAACATTGATAGCATACATCGGTAAACAGCTGTTCAAGGCTTCAAATACATTTTTTAACATTATTTTTTTGAAACTTAGAACCAGTAATGACATGTTTAACGCGGCGCTTATGTTGCGGCTCATTTAGCAGCATAAAACATTGGTAATTTCACAAATACCTTCATTCGTTTACCTGCTCAGTGGCCTAGTGGTTAGAGTGTCTGTCCTGAGACTGGAAGGTCGTGAGTTCAAACCCCGGCCGAGTCATACCAAAGACTATAAAAATGGGACCCACTGCCTCCCTGCTTGGCACTCAGCATCAAGAGTTGGAATTGGGGGTCAAAAACCAAATGATTCCTGAGCGCGGCCGCCGCTGCTGGTCACTGCTACCCTCACCTCCCAGAGGGTGAACATGGGGATGGGTCGAAAGTAGAGGATCATTTCACCACAGATAGAGTGTGTGTGACTATTGTTGGGACTTTAACTTTAACTTTATTACGTATCTAATTCTGCGTATCAGAGGAACATCAACATTTGCATTTCAAAATAGAGGAGATCTCTTGGGAAAATTAGTAAAAATAAGAAATGTATCTACATCACAATAACACTCCATCTACTCATTTGTATGCTTTTTTTTTTAGCAGTTTATGGATTTAATTAATTTTAAGGTTTTTCCCTTGAGGAACCCAGGAATATTGTGAACATTTAAAAGAAATTAGTTCTGAGCTCATTCATGTAGCTTATTCGAGCTGGCTGATATTATTTTTTTGGGGATGTACCAGTAAACAAAAAAAAGGCAACTCTTCACATGCAGGGCAAACGGGCTGGTGGTTACTACTATTTACTTGATAAATTATTTATTTTGAAAATACTAAATACTGGTATCATATGCATATAAATTATATCTGCTAATGCAGTTATGTTGAAGTTGTAAAAAAAATTACAGATATACGGAAAAATACCAAGTATCGGCACCGATAATCGGTCGATCCTTAATCTTTGCATCTTTGCACACTGTTGACTAGTTTGAGCACCACTGCATCAAGCTGGCGGCTTGTCTACTATTCAAGCATGAATAAAGATGGTCCTACTAAAAATCACGCTGCCTCTCATGCCGAGAAGTAAGTAAAATGAATGCCGTAAAAATTAATCTTGTATGTCTGAATATGTGCATTTGTTTTATGACAAAGGCGAGCGGCTTCTCCGCAGCAGTCCTTCGCTGCTGAAGCTAAAACGAGCCGGTTGAGGAGCATCCCGGTAGATACCCACAGCGTATTATTGTCCAATTGAGCGTGTATCACATCTCACCCTGAGGGCCTGCCGCACAAAAACAACAATATGCTATTTCCCCAATTTCATTCCTCATCACTAAAAAGCGTCCAACCTACCTCATTTAAAGGGGAACTGCACTTTTTTGGAATTGTGCCTATCGTTCACAATCATTATGAAAGGCATTGATTTTTTTTAATGCCTTCTTAAATATTAAATACATTTGATCAAATTTCCGCTTACAACTGGGCCTATGGTAGCCGTTCTATTCTGCCTATAGAGCCCCTAAAAAAACATCCAAATACCTCCATTCGGGTTTTATAAACATGATGTAAGTAAATATGTAATGAAGTCACAGGTACATTTATAATAACATTTAATATTTACGTATATTGATCATTATAAGCATATAAATGATAAATGGGTTGTACTTGTATAGCGCTTTTCTACCTTTCAAGGTACTCAATGCGCTTTGACACTACTTCCACATTTACCAATTCACACACACATTCACACACTGATGGAGGGAGCTGCCATGCAAGGCGCCAACCAGCACCCATCAGGAGCAAGGGTGAAGTGTCTTGCTCAGGACACAACGGACGTGACAGGGTTGGTACTAGGTGGGATTTGAACCAGGGACCCTCGGGTTGCACACGGCCACTCCCCCACTGCGCCACACCGTCCCCATATACAGTGCATTAATTAAGAAAAACACATCAATATTCTTTTTGTTTTTTCCATCATTGATTTCTGCTCACTGCAGACTTTATGAGACAAAACAAACATAACATCACTTACTGTACAATGTCTGCTGTCATTAGGATGCCGACTGCTATATTCCCATTTAAATAAAGAATGACTCGTAATCTTCGCAAAGAATCAGGGGGTCGGGGGAGTGCTTTTCGTGTCATTCTCGCCAGTTGTAGGTCCTAAATGGCAGTCAAAGTGTACCAACTTATCGGAATACCTACTCAGACTTCTTCTGGGCAGGTGAGATGCATGATTCATGATCTAGAACAAACTTACAGGGAGGGAGCAAGGAAGCAGCAGACCACTTGATGATGTAAACATAAGGACACAAGAAGTGACATCGCTGCTATAAATACTTTGTCTGCGTTAGCGCTTAAAATAAAAATATCACCAATACTTGGTTAATATTCAAGTTACAAAATGTAAATTGAGTATTGTTGGCGGTTTTTAAATGGTTATTTATCGGATTTTATGGTCGAAATAGTGGAGCTCCCATTGGATCTGCTGTAAGGAGACTTATCTATGTTTATTTAATATTTTGAAAGCATTAAAAAAAAAAATCCACCCGTCGACATGTCTTTCAATGTGATTGTGAACGATTAAAATAAAAAATAAAAAGTGAAGCTACCCTTTAACTCTTTTCAACAGCGGTTTGAGAACTCAAGCAACACTAAATAAAACTGCACAGCAGATTTGCACCGAACGTTGCATTGACGAGCTGGCAAACACAGCCTCAAACTGGCAGATCCCAACAAAATGGAGTTTGCTCAGGGCTGTAACGATATGCCATCATTAGGCTTTTTCTTACATACCTCAATTTTTACATCTTTTTTCATGAAAGTTATAAGGGTGCAACAAGGGAACATCTGGACTTTATTACGAAGCATAGAAAATGCAAATTATGAGCAGGAAATTCTCCAATAAATAAAAATAATCTAAAAAAAAAATGCATGAAATCCATAGGAATCCCACGCGTTGGTGGCATTTTTTTGAGTATGACTGTCAAATAATCCACTATGGGGCCAAACAAAGTTGCAAGTGATAGTACTTTAAAAAAAAAAGGTGAGAGACAGGAAATTATGACGGTGCCGTCTCTCCTCTCCCCTTCCCCCTCTCTGCTCATCCCCGTCTTCGCCAACAAGAGTCTAAAATAAAAGGTAAAGTGATGATAAATGTTCATTTGTCCACTAATTTTGTGATGTATATGTATTTCATATTGTTTTCTTCATGTAAACAAATAATTATACTCTCTTGCGTTTGTATTGTTTGGTGTTATCAAAATGATTGCATTTACATGATTTTCAATGAAAACCAAGGTACGTTTTTTTAAGATTTATAATAAGTATTTTTATTATTGAAGTGGCTTTTCCCACGTGGTCTCATAAACTATTGTTTGATGGGGGACCAATCACAGAACACTGTTCTGCGATTGACTAAGCCACAAATTGACAACTTCCATGTTGGCTCTGCTGCTTATGTTTGCCTATGTTAGATTCTATACCAGAAGCCTCTATAGGGCTTCTGGTATAGATTCTAAACACCAGAGGAAGCAGCTTACCATCAGAAAAAAAATGAAAGTAGTTTAGTTATGAACTACCATCTACTAGCAGAAATTGCAAGATCAAGCTTTGCTCTTAATAGAAAGAGAAAATATTATAAGGACGACTGCAAAAGTGTTTATTAAAAGGAGTGTGGCAACAACTCTGAATCTGCTTCTAAGATAGTGATATTTTACTAAAGTTTCTTCTGTGTATCATCAGCAGTGGTTCTCAAACTTTTTTTCACCAAGTACCACCTCAGAAAATACTTTGTTCTCCAACCGCAATTACCAATAATAAAATACAGTAGCGTAGTGGGCCTTAGTATTCATTAAAAACAAGGTTAAGGTTTTATTTAACAAGCATATTTAATATTTTTGGCCACAAACATTATACACAGTCGAACAGTAACACTGTGTTCGAATATAGGAAAATAAAACACCTTTCACTTAATTGAGTGATTGTTTGGCGTACTACATTTTAAGAATCACTGGATTAGAAAAAACGGAAAGGCTCATCATCCTACATGTACACAAGACAACAAAAAACGCTAAAACTTCAATGAAAAATAGGGGTGTTTGATCCAGATGTCACCAATATCGATACGTAGGATGCAGCATATAAACAATATTCAAGTTATTAGAGTTGCATTATTCTTTTTTTAATCCATCCATCCATTTTCTACCGCTTATTCCCTTTGGGGTCGCGGGGGGCGCTGGTGCCTATCTCAGCTACAATTGGGCGGAAGGCGGGGTACACCCTGGACAAGTCGCCACCTCGTCGCAGTCTTTTTTTAATCATTATTATTATTAATACAATATAATTTTATGACATTTTTTGTTATTGTTTACAAAGTCAGGGAATAAGTCTCTGGATAGAGAAATACTTTGAGGGCAAAACCCAAACAGTAGTAGTTTCGTTATTGTGCATTAGCCACTTTATTTTATTTTTATTTTTATTTTTTTATGCACGTAGCATTTAGTTACACAAACATCTGATTGACAACAAGACTTGCAAATTTTGAACAGAAAAACTTTATAAGAATAGGTTTGGAAATTACTTTAGTTACTTGCTATAAAACATTATTAGTTCTATAATCTGGTGTTAAAGTATTGGATTGGGACTCAAAATGTGATCTGAGTCCAAAAAAAGCAATCAGGATTTGAAGCCAAAAATGTTGATCGGGATATCTCTCGTTGAAACTATTATTTCAAATGTCTGTCCCACTAAAATGGCACCTGTTTTTGTGCATTTGGGATCCCCTTAATTCCCGAAAATGTAAAATCAAACCATGCATGGTGGATTTTTTATAAAACAATCTCGCCTTCCACCAAACTTGCTCCAAAAAAACTGTTTGAATATGAGACTGGAGTGACGTATCTTACCTTACGTTAGCGGATATCTCCACTTACAGTGGAGGTTTATCAGAAGAGACATTTTTTACAGAGTTGTAGCCTAAAGTTGTAGTTAATAAGTTCCTTGTTTTTCTCTATTCTTTTATTGTGAGGCAGATTGGCTCGTACATGGACATGCAAAATCCTTTTTTGCCATTTTATATAGTTCTAACTTATATCTGCCAGGAGACTCCATGTGGAATTGCTAAAAAGTACAACATGGCTGGCAGCGTTGAGACGCAGTCGAAAGGTCTTGGCCTGGAGGAGGGCTTCGGAACGTAAATAAAACTGCCCACAATACAGTGCATTTTTGAAGGCTTAATGAAGGTCTGTAAAACTAAATCTGTGCACAATTCTGATTATGTAGACCAGTGTTTTTCAACCTTTTTTGAGCCAAGGCACATTTTTTTCATTGAAAAAATGTGGAGGCACACCATGAGCAGAAAACATAACAAAATGAAACTCAGCAGTTGTTATTGACAATAAAAAGTTGTTCTCGCAAAAGTTGTTGTCTTGGATAAGAATTCAAACCATAACCAACCATGCTCTTGTCTCAAAGTACTGTCACATCACGCCGTGAGTTATTTGGAGTTTTTTGGTGTATTCGTGTGTGTAGTGTTTTAGTTCTTGTCTTGCGCTCCTATTTTGGTGGTTTTTCCTGTCTTGTTGGTATTTTCCTGTAGAAGTGTAATGTCTTCCTTTTGTTTTAGCAATCAAAGCTATTTAAGTTGTTGATATCCTTCTTTGCGGGTACAGTGTTGATTGTCATGTCATCTTCAGATGTACTTTGTGGACCCTGTCTGATCCACACGCAGTCAGTCTTTGCTGTCGTCCAGCATTCTGTTTTTGTTTTACTTTACAACCAGTTCAGTTTCAGTTTCGTTTTGCATAGCCTTCCCTAAGCTTCAATGCATTTTCTTAGAGGCACTTGCCTTTTGTTTATTTTTGGTTTAAGCATTAGATACCTTTTTACCTGCACGCTGTCGTCTGCATATTGTGATCATGACAACAAACCATGTTCCTGACATCTACAAAGCAATTAGCCACCTGCTGCCACCTATTGAAATGGAAGAGTATAACATGGTTACTCTGCCTAGCTCTAGACCAGTGGTTCTTAACCAGGGTTCGATTGAACAGTAGGGTTTCGGTGAGTTTAACTCAGGGTTCGGCGGAGATCAAAACACACCCGACTCTTCGTATAAATACAAACTTCTCCCTGTTGGCATATTACAGATACGGCAACAGCTGACTGATTTGCAGGTGTGTAATTTGTTGTGAGTGTATGCACTGTCTTAATTTTGTTGTTTGAACAAGGTGATGTCCAGGGTGTACCCCGCCTTCCGCCCGATTGTAGCTGAGATAGGCGCCAGCGCCCCCCGCGACCCCGAAAGGGAATAAGCGGTAGAAAATGGATGGATGTTCATGCACGGTGGATTTGGTGCACCAGTAAAAAAAACATGGTAACACTTTAGTATAGGGAACATATTCACCATTAATTAGTTGCTTATTAACATGAACATTAGTAACATATTGGTTCTTAACTAGTCATTAAGTACTAATTAATGCCTTATTTGGCATGGCCTTACTATAACCCTAACCCTCTAACCCTGACCCTAACCAAATAACTCTAAATTAAGTCTTTATTACTTAGAATATGTTCCCCATACTAAAGTGTTACCAAAAACATACAACCTTGTCTTGAATTTGAAAAAAAAAAACATTTTATTTTTCACTAAAGAAGGGTTCGGTGAATGCACATATGAAACTGGTCGGATTCGGTACCTCCAACAAGGTTAAGAACCACTGCTCTAGACAGCACCGACACTCAACAACGGCACATAATTACTGCTTTGCAAAAAATATTTGTAACCCAAATAGGTGAAATTACATGTTCTCCGAAGGCACACCAGACTGTATCTCACACAGTGGTTGAAAAACACTGATGTAGACCACAAGGAAGTGCTATAAATGCAGAAAAAAATCATATGACCCCTTTAAAATGTGGCCATGTTATGGGAAAGGACGCTGATTCTCAGAGGGGCTTGAAGGAAACATTTCTGTGATCACCTGAACACAACACAATGTTGTCCAAAACCCACACTGCAGCAGCACTTATTAAATACAGCAGCTCTCCTTAGAGACAAGCTCACAGCCTTGAAAAGCATTCACTCTCCTTGTGCACAAACCACATGAAGATGATTTTAGTGCAAGTTACTAATTCACACAATAATTACAATGCCTGCTAACAATGTATCAACAATGGTGACCACTCTTGATTAGGCCTGCTTTGAGCTCAATAAAGAATCAAACAGGACAATTCTACTTCCTACGGCGGAAAAACATGACGCGCACCGACCAATCAGGTGGGAGGATTGTTTCAGAACGAGTTTATCAAAGCGAATGCCGCAGCGTCCAACGTGATTGGAGCGCTGCTGTTGCTGCCATTCAAAGTTTCCATGTCGACGCCTGTAGCAGCAGCCATTTTGCAACGTTCACGCGTGGACCAGAAGACTAAAACAAATCCATGACGGTCAGCAAACAGACTTCAGACAGCGTCAGATTTTCAGTGTTCTTTCCCTATTTGTGTTTGCCGCCAGTAAAAAAAAAAAAAAAACTGAGCCTTCACCCCCAAGAATAACAATTAAATTCCTAGCATGCTCTTAAAATGCGTTCCTTGCAACACCATCGCCTTCCAGCCTTCAACCCCACGTTGGTCATTCTCACTATCCAAAGCACATTTGGTTTTATTTGAAAGTCCCACTGCACCCCTACCCCAAAACCCCCCATTGGCCCCCATCCTCACACACCCTTCATTGATTCGCCGTTAAAAAAAACCCAACAACAACAACAAAAAAAGCATAATACTATCAATCCTTGACGGGACTCACTTTTGTCCACGATTCAGTTTCACCTTTTAGGGGAGACCCAGATATGGGTCTGTAGTGTCTTTTTCTCAATCCAAAATGTCTGTGCTTCTAACATGGCGGGTGCAATGCAAGAGGGGGGAAAAAAAACCTAGCCAACCCATAATCCTTTTTCTAGAAGACGTCCAAACAAAAAAAAAAAGGCTACGTACCCGTTACATGCAATATATATATTAAATTAGTTGGGATTTCTGTCGTTAGCAATTAAATGGACAATTAAAAGAACGGATGCTCGGGGAAACTGATGCTAACAATAATAATTGCTCTATTTTGCATTAAAAAAAATAAGCAGAGCGAGGCCCAGTTGATTGCATTTCCTTTAAGGCCTGGAATTTACTAAAATGTCATTGCAGGGGATTTAGAGGGGAGGGGGGCTGGGTGATCAATATAAACACATTAAAATGTAGCTCATGTGTTGCAATTCATGCTGCACCTAATAAAAGCTTCTTTTTTTTTTTTTTTTACTTGATACCTCTTTTTATTTCATACCTGGATCTGCTGATAATGGTGTAAACACCTGAAGGTTAATGTAGAATGACCCCTTTTAATCACAGTACATTATGTGAACAGTAAATAACTGCATTAAAAAACGATGGAAGAAATTTCAATTCCTTACCATTCAAGATGCACTGGGAAAAGATAAGAGCCAATATCCACATGCCCCGCTCCTTTCTATATCCACGCTTAGGCTTTTTTTTTTCCCTGCTTTTCTCCACCCTGTCTTCTTCCAATTGCGTGTATTTCTTCAACAAGTCATTGGCGAGCCGACACGAAGGACGTGCGCGCGTCTCTCTACTAAATCCCCGCAGGAGAAGATGAAGAAGAGGAGGATGTTCGGCTCTTCTTCTCCTTCTTCCTGCAGCTTTGCGTGTGTGTGTTGTGCTGCGGCGGGCAAAAGCGAGTGTGTGTGTGTTTGTGTGTGTGTGTGTGTGTTGTTGTTTTTTTTATCTGTAGAAGATCCACAAGTATCGCCGTTCGAACGTGGACCCGCGCGCGCGTCCGCCCGTGTCGGACCTTTGCCCGGCCTTGAACATGAGGCAGCCCCGGTCCAGGTAAGAAGGTTCCGCTGGCGCATAAAAGGTGAGGAAAGTGGCTGAAGTGAAAAAATTAAAAATAAAGGAGAGCGAAATGTGCGTAAAAGTGCGGGTGATTGTTAGCAGAGCTGGGAAGTCATCCTGCCTGGTGCACCTCTCTCCGTCCGGCGAGCAACAAGCACACGCATCTTCCCCCACGCCGCACACACACAAAACTGCGCACTAAGACCTGCTCCGCCTCACGCAAGTGCGGGATGAAGCGGCGCCTTCCTCTCTGCGGCGTCTTCCTCCCATCGCCTTAAAGGTGCACGCAGGGGGGCTTCCTCACAGTCACGCGAGCGAGGGGCATTTTTATTTTTATTATTTTTTCTTTTTTTGTTTTTGTTTCGGTCACCAACGGTGTCCTGCGTAAATGTGCGCGGTGGACATTAGTGCACGTGTGCTGCGAGCAGGGTGGGTGTGGTTAAGAGGAGGAGACAAGCTTCACCTGCCGGTTACATGAGGGAAAATGATGAATTGCCTTAGATCAGAACTGGGCCAATTAAAGGCCTACTGAAATTAGATTTTCTTATTTAAACGGGAATAGCAGGTCTATTATATGTGTCATACTTGATCACTTCGCGATATTGCCATATTTTTGCTGAAAGGATTTAGTAGAGAAAATCGATGATAAAGTTTGCCGCTTTTGGTATTTCCTGAAAAAGCCTCGCCTTTACCGGAAGTCGCCGACGATGACGTCACGAGTGGGGGGGCTCCTCACATATTCACATTGATTTCAATGGGAGCTGTCAGCCAATTGTCTTCCCCCCAACAAAAACATTCCCCCCCATTCACTTCCGGTGTCATGATTAATACAAACGTTTTGTTAACGCTATATTATAAAAATATAACGCTATATTATAAAAATACAGACATTTTGTTAACACTATATTATATAAAAAATTTAAAAACTATTTACAGACACAAGCTATGGGATGACGCATTTACTTCCGGGGTCACGTTTCCTCTTATGTCATCCCATAGCTTGTGTTTGTAAATTGTTTTAAAATTTTTTTTATAATATAGCGTTAACAAAACGGCTGTATTTTTATAATATAGCGTTATATTTTTATAATATAGCGTTATATTTTTATAATATAGCGTTATATTTTTATAATATAGCGTTATATTTTTATAATATAGCGTTAACAAAACGTCTGTATTAATCATGACCCCGGAAGTAAATGGGGGGGGAAAGTTTTTGTAGGGAGAAGAAATTTGGCGTGACAGAGCCTCCAACAAAAACAGTTATTCGGACCGAGAAAACGACAATTTCCCCATTAATTTGAGCGAAGATGAAAGATTCGTGTTTGAGGATATTGATAGCGACAGACTAGAAACAAAAAAAAACAAGTTAAAAAAAAAACGTGATAGCATTGGGACGTATTCCGATGTTTTTAAACACATTTACTAGGATAATTCTGGGAAATCCCTTATCTTTCTATTGTGTTGCTAGTGTTTTAGTGAGTTTAATAGTACCTGATAGTCAGAGGGGTTTGTCCACGGTTGTCTTGACGCCATGTGTCACGGGTGTCGACGGCAGTTGTACGGATGACACAAGCTCAGCTGATATCCGGTAAGTGGCGACTTTTTAACCACAATTTTCTCACCGAAACCTGCTGGTTGACATGTGGTCGGGATTCATGTGTCTTGACGCGCAGTGTCTCAGGGGAGTCGACTGCAGCTATGGACGGCACAAGCTCAGCTTTTCTCCAGTAAGAAATTACTTTTTAACCACAATTTTCTCACCGAAACCTGCTGGTTGACATTTGGTAGGGATCCACGTTGGCTTGACTGCGCTCTGATCCATAGTAAAGTTTCACCTCCGTGAATTTTAAACAAGGAATCACTGTGTGTTTGTGTGGCTAAAGGCTAAAGCTTCCCAACTCCATCTTTCTACTGTGACTTTTCCAATATTAACTGAACAAATTGCAAAAGATTCAGCAACACAGATGTCCAAAATACTGTGTAATTATGCGGTTAAAACAGATGACTTTTAGCTGTGTGTGTGTGCAGCGCTCATATTTCCTAACAGCCCGTGACGTCACGCATACATGTCATCATTACACGACGTTTTCAAGAAAAAACTCCGGGGAAATTTAAAATTGCAATTTAGTAAACTAAAAAGGCCGTATTGGCATGTGTTGCAATCTTTATATTTCATCATTGATATATAAGTTATCAGACTGTGTGGTGGGTAGTAGTGGGTTTCAGTAAGCCTTTAGATCATAACTGGGCAATTTAAGGCCCGGGGGCCACATGTGGCTCGTTCAACTTTTCAATCTGGCCCGCCGGACATTCCCAAATATTTTTTTTTAAGATCTTTAAGATGGAAAGTGTAGCTGCCATTATGATGTACAACCATACTTGCCAACCTTGAGACCTCTTATTTTGGGAAGTGGGGGCGTGGTTAAGAGGGGAGGAGCATATTTACAGCTGTTGTGTGTGCAGTTGTGCACTGCACTTTCTAAAAGACGTAGATGTTATAGTCGCATATGCATGATTGATTGATTGATTGAAACTTTTCTGCGATGACGTGGGGACTTGTCTAGGGTGTACGACGCCTTCCGCCCGATTGTAGCTGAGATAGGCACCAGCTGCCCCTGGCGACCCCAAAGGGAATAAGAGGTAGAAAATGGATGGATGTATTGAAACTTTTATTAGTAGATTGCACAGTACAGTAAATATTCCATACAATTGAACACTAAATGGTAACACCGCAATAAGTTTTTCAACTTGTTTAAGTCGGGGTCCATGTTAATCAATTTATGGTACAAATATATACTATCAGCATAATATGGTCATCACACAAGTTAATCATCATAGTATATACATTGAATTATTTACAATCCGGGGGATGGGATGAGGAGCTTTGGTTGATATCAGTACTTCAGTCATCAACAATTGCATCAACAGAGAAATGGACATTGAAACAGTGTAGGTCTTACTTAGTAGGATATGTACAGCGAGCAGAGAACATAGTGAGTTCAGATAGCATAAGAACAAGTATATACATTAGAAATACATTTGATTATTTACATTAGGTTATTTACAATCCGGGGAGATGGGATGTGAATGGAGAAGGATTAGTAAAGGGTTTAAGGTTGCCTGGAGGTATTGTGGTGCATGTACAGTAGATGGTAGTGTTGTCATGTTTAAGAGTGTCACAAAATTGCTGTTTACAGCAGACAAACTGCCTTAAGGTAGACGTAAACGTGACTGCTGTTGTTGTGTGTTGTTACTGCGCTGGGAGGACGTTAATGAAACTTCCTAACAATAAACCCACATAAGAAACCAAAAACTCGCCCTCGATCATTCTACAGTTATAACGTCATTGGGCAGACACGCTCTTTATACACGTAACTCAGGTCCGCATCGAGCTGGAGGGGGCATGGCCTCCAGCTACGCCTGAATTTCGGGAGAAAATTTGCCCCGGGAGGTTTTTGGGAGAGGCGCTAAATTTCGGGAGTCTCCTGGAAAATCCGGGAGGGTTGGCAAGTATGTGTACAGCAGTGGTTCTCAATCTTTTTTCAGTGATGTACCCCTTGTGAACATTTTTTTTAATTCAAGGACCCCCTGATCAAAGCAGAAAAAAGAGATAAAGAAGTAAAATACAGCACTATGTCATCAGTTTCTGATTTATTAAATTGTATAACAGTACAACATATTTCTAATTTTTAGTGGTCTTTCTTGAACTATTTGGAAAAAAAGATATAAAATTAACTAAAAACTTGTTGAAAAATAAACAAGTGATTCAATTATAATTCAAGATTTCTACACATAGAAGTAATCATCAACTTAAAGTGCCCTCTTTGGGGATTGTAATAGAGATCCATCTGGATTCATGAACTTAATTCTAAACATTTCTTCACCAAAAAAAAAACAAATCTTTAACATCAATATTTATGGAACATGTCCACAAAAAAATGTAGCTGTCAACACTGAAAATTGCATTGTTGCATTTCTTTTCACAGTTTATGAACTTACATTCATATTTTGTTAAAGTATTATTCAATACATATATTCATAAAGGATTTCTGTATAGTACTGTGTATTATTTATTAAATCATATTTCTACCTTCAGGCTGTCGTCCGGAGTGTCCGTGTTGCATCTGGAGGAACGATCCCGCAGCAAGCTGTATCCTCAAATGTGACAGAACGAATCCACCAGACAGTTCCTTCGCCATGGACCACAAGGAGATGGAGTCACGCCGGCGAAGACAAAAGCCAACCAGAAAGGCTTCTTTTCGCCGTTAAAACGCGTTGTTCCCCCAAACTCCTCATCTGGATCACAGCACACCACAACCCATCTCGACTGTGCCGTTGTATGGTAATCCCCTCACTCATTTCGCCAAGCAGTTAATGGATTGGGCTGTCAGCAGGAGACCCGCGCTGATGACATCACGCCGCCGCCTGCTGATGACGTAATGGACCACGATTTTTTTTTTCTGAATTCTGTTTCGCCCACTAGGACTCAATTCCCGCCCACGTCACAGACTTTTCCCTCCGTCCTCCCACACAATATCAGGTGAGGAGGGAGAATAGACATTTTGGACAATTTAATGGGGAGGATTCTGCCCTCCTCCTTACCTCCCTCCACCCAACCCGAAAGACGGTTCCAGACCGCAAGAAGCGCATCTGGTAATTTAATGGGGAGGATTCTGCCCTCCTCCTTACCTCCCTCCACCCAACCCGAAAGACGGTTCCAGACCGCAAGAAGCGCATCTGGTATCCGCCCCTTGAGGGGGGGGCTGGTGCCGGGAGCTGTTTGCGTGGGGTGGCTCACCGGCGTCCTGCCAAGTCGCAACCCCCAGCTCGACCTCCACCACCGGTATTTCGGCCTGACAAACCACAACCTCCTGCTAGGCCACCTGCACCACGGCTAGCTGCACCACGGCTAGCACCTGTAGATAAATGGGTTGTACTTGTATAGCGCTTTTCTACCTTCAAGGTACTCAAAGCGCTTTGACACTACTTCCACATTTACCCATTCACACACACATTCACACACTGATGGAGGGAGCTGCCATGCAAGGCGCCAACCAGCACCCACCAGGAGCAAGGGTGAAGTGTCTTGCTCAGGACACAACGGACGTGACGAGGTTGGTACTAGGTGGGATTTGAACCAGGGACCCTCGGGTTGCGCACGGCCACTCTCCCACTGCGCCACGCCGTCCCTTGATAGTCCTAGTCCTATCCCCCGTCCAAGTCACACTCATAGTCCTAGTCCAAGTCCTAGTCCTAGTCCAAGGCTAGCACCAATTCCAAGGCTAGCGCCAAGTCCACGGCTAGCACCAAGTCCACAGCTAGCAGCTAGCACCAAGTCCATGGCTAGCACCAAGTCAAAATCCACGGCTAGCACCAAGTCTAAGTCCATGGCTAGAACCAAGTCCACGACTAGTACCAAGTCCACGCCAAGCTCCAGTGCCTGCACCACGCCGGGCCCTAGTGCCTGCTCTACAACAGGTATCATTGCTTGCACCACGCCAAGCTCCATTACCAGCACCTCGGCTGGTACCAGTACCTGCACCTTCTCCTCGGCTGGGCCAGAAGACCGCCCACGCAACCTGTCAAGGGTGTTTACGCTGGCCGTACACCACCTGGCAGTGCATCGGGAAGCACGGCCGGAGCAGGTGACCCCGAGGATGGCCGATTGCGCCGTACCAGTCCCGTGCAAACGGCACGCGCAGCAGGAGGAGGCTGTGCCACTGGTTCCGCAACACCGCCCGACAGACGCGGCCTCGACCCGCGATCAGGTTGCCACACACCCCACAACAAAGCGGCGCAGGATGCACCAACAGCACCTGCTGGCTTCACCGAGGGGGAGAAGGACCCAGGGTTTTAATCTGTCCTCTGTTCCTCCTTTGTTCCAGGGTCCGGGCACTGCTGAGATGGGGCTTCCCCCATAGACGGCACCTCGAGCACCTGGGGAGGTGTACTGGAGGTGCTGGCAACCCGGTCACGTGCGGTGATGGTTTTCCAGGCGGCGCACTTCAATCCCATGGCTGGCCACATGGTGTATGATAAAACACTCGATCGGGTAATGGTCTATTATCCGGGCATCCGGGCAGATGTGCGCCGCTGGTGTGCTGCCTGCCTGGACTGCCAGCTGGTGAACCTGGCGCCCAACCCAGGGCGCCCTTGTGCCCTTTGCAACTCATGAAGGTCCCCTTCAAAAGAGTTGGTATGAATCTCATCGGACCATTTACACCCGAGCACACGGGGATATCGTTTTGTGCTAGTCCTTGTGGATTACGCAACTTGCTATTCCGAAACAGTGCTGCTGCGCTCCATCTCTGCAAGGAATGTAGCCGAAGCGCTGTTTCAGGTCAACTCCCGGGTAGGAATCCCAAAAGAGATTCTGACTGACCAGGGCAAGTCCTATATGTCACGCACGATAAAGGAACTATACAGGTTACTGGGAATTAATGTTAAGTTAAAAAAGTTAAAATACCAATGATTGTCACACGCATACTAGATGTGGCGAAATTATTCTTAATTCTAAATTAAAGTTATCCACACCAGCACGCACCACCCACAAACAGACGGGCTGGTGGAGTGGCTAAATAAAATGCTGAAAACCATGATCCTTAAGTTTACGCACGAGGACAAACCAAATTGGGATAAATGGCTAGAACCCATACTGTTTGCAATGCGGGAGGTACCCCGTCCTCCACAGGATTCTCTTCTTTTGAATTATTATACGGCAGCAAGCTGCGCGGGGTTTTGGACATAATTAAAGAAAGCTGGACGGAGGGTCCAAGCTCCAGCAAAAATGAAATTCAATACGTCATGGACCTGCGAGCAAAACTCCACACGGTGGGGCACTTGTCACGTGAGAATTCGCTCCAGGCCCAAGAACATCAACAGCACTTGTATAACAGGGGGATTCAGCTCTGAAAAAGTGCTTCTATTACTTCCAACGTTCAGGTGGCAAGGACCCTTTGTGGTCACACGGCAAGTGGGTGATGTGGACTATGAGATCCGGCGCTCGGACCGGGGAGGAGACACACAAATCTACCATATTAACCTCCTGAAGGCATGGAAGGAGGCGGAGCCTTTTTCCATGGTGACGGCATTTGAGGAAGGGGACGAGTTTGGGCCAGAGGTCCCGTGCTCTGTCCTGCCCTACCCCCTCCTCTGTGATAATTAGCTCACGTTAGCACAGAAAGCGGATGTTGCCAAGCTGCAGCAGCGCTTTTCTGATGTGTTCTCCACTCAGCCCAGCTGCACGAACCTCATCCAACATCATATTGAGACAAGCCCGGGGATTACGATGCGGTCTCGGCCCTACAGGCTCCCCGAACACAAACGCAAAGTGGTTCGGCAGGAATTAAGATCCATGCTGAATTTGGGGGTAAAAGAGGTATCCCACAGTGCGTGGTGCAGCCCCATCATTCTGGTAGGGAAGAAGGATGGGTCTGTGTGGTTCTGCATTGATTACCGTAAGGTAAATGATATATCACATTTTGACGCTTACCCAATGGCTTGGGTCGACGAGGTCCTGGATCGGCTGGGTACTGCTTGTTTTTTTACAACACTGGATTTGACCGGGGGCTACTGGCAGAGACCCTTGGCCCCAGAGTCCAAGGAAAAAAACATAATTTTCCACTCCGGAAGGATTATACCAATGTGTGACCCTTCCGTTCGACTTGTTCGGTGCGCCCGCTACGTTCCAGCGCCTCATGGACCGGGTGCTGCGTCCTCACGCACCATACGCAGCTGCCTATCTGGATGATATCATCATCCAGAGTGGCGGTTGGGAGGAAGACATGCGGCGGGTAGTGTCAGTACTCGCGTCCCTTAGGCAGGCAGAGCTTACCGCCAACCTGCGCCACGCCGTCCCTTGATAGTCCTAGTCCTATCCCCCGTCCAAGTCACACTCATAGTCCTAGTCCAAGTCCTAGTCCTAGTCCAAGGCTAGCACCAATTCCAAGGCTAGCGCCAAGTCCACGGCTAGCACCAAGTCCACAGCTAGCAGCTAGCACCAAGTCCATGGCTAGCACCAAGTCAAAATCCACGGCTAGCACCAAGTCTAAGTCCATGGCTAGAACCAAGTCCACGACTAGTACCAAGTCCACGCCAAGCTCCAGTGCCTGCACCACGCCGGGCCCTAGTGCCTGCTCTACAACAGGTATCATTGCTTGCACCACGCCAAGCTCCATTACCAGCACCTCGGCTGGTACCAGTACCTGCACCTTCTCCTCGGCTGGGCCAGAAGACCGCCCACGCAACCTGTCAAGGGTGTTTACGCTGGCCGTACACCACCTGGCAGTGCATCGGGAAGCACGGCCGGAGCAGGTGACCCCGAGGATGGCCGATTGCGCCGTACCAGTCCCGTGCAAACGGCACGCGCAGCAGGAGGAGGCTGTGCCACTGGTTCCGCAACACCGCCCGACAGACGCGGCCTCGACCCGCGATCAGGTTGCCACACACCCCACAACAAAGCGGCGCAGGATGCACCAACAGCACCTGCTGGCTTCACCGAGGGGGAGAAGGACCCAGGGTTTTAATCTGTCCTCTGTTCCTCCTTTGTTCCAGGGTCCGGGCACTGCTGAGATGGGGCTTCCCCCATAGACGGCACCTCGAGCACCTGGGGAGGTGTACTGGAGGTGCTGGCAACCCGGTCACGTGCGGTGATGGTTTTCCAGGCGGCGCACTTCAATCCCATGGCTGGCCACATGGTGTATGATAAAACACTCAATCGGGTAATGGTCTATTATCCGGGCATCCGGGCAGATGTGCGCCGCTGGTGTGCTGCCTGCCTGGACTGCCAGCTGGTGAACCTGGCGCCCAACCCAGGGCGCCCTTGTGCCCTTTGCAACTCATGAAGGTCCCCTTCAAAAGAGTTGGTATGAATCTCATCGGACCATTTACACCCGAGCACACGGGGATATCGTTTTGTGCTAGTCCTTGTGGATTACGCAACTTGCTATTCCGAAACAGTGCTGCTGCGCTCCATCTCTGCAAGGAATGTAGCCGAAGCGCTGTTTCAGGTCAACTCCCGGGTTGGAATCCCAAAAGAGATTCTGACTGACCAGGGCAAGTCCTATATGTCACGCACGATAAAGGAACTATACAGGTTACTGGGAATTAATGTTAAGTTAAAAAAGTTAAAATACCAATGATTGTCACACGCATACTAGATGTGGCGAAATTATTCTTAATTCTAAATTAAAGTTATCCACACCAGCACGCACCACCCACAAACAGACAAGCTGGTGGAGTGGCTAAATAAAATGCTGAAAACCATGATCCTTAAGTTTACGCACGAGGACAAACCAAATTGGGATAAATGGCTAGAACCCATACTGTTTGCAATGCGGGAGGTACCCCGTCCTCCACAGGATTCTCTTCTTTTGAATTATTATACGGCAGCAAGCTGCGCGGGGTTTTGGACATAATTAAAGAAAGCTGGACGGAGGGTCCAAGCTCCAGCAAAATTGAAATTCAATACGTCATGGACCTGCGAGCAAAACTCCACACGGTGGGGCACTTGTCACGTGAGAATTCGCTCCAGGCCCAAGAACATCAACAGCACTTGTATAACAGGGGGATTCAGCTCCGAAAAAGTGCTTCTATTACTTCCAACGTTCAGGTGGCAAGGACCCTTTGTGGTCACACGGCAAGTGGGTGATGTGGACTATGAGATCCGGCGCTCGGACCGGGGAGGAGACACACAAATCTACCATATTAACCTCCTGAAGGCATGGAAGGAGGCGGAGCCTTTTTCCATGGTGACGGCATTTGAGGAAGGGGACGAGTTTGGGCCAGAGGTCCCGTGCTCTGTCCTGCCCTACCCCCTCCTCTGTGATAATTAGCTCACGTTAGCACAGAAAGCGGATGTTGCCAAGCTGCAGCAGCGCTTTTCTGATGTGTTCTCCACTCAGCCCAGCTGCACGAACCTCATCCAACATCATATTGAGACAAGCCCGGGGATTACGATGCGGTCTCTGCCCTACAGGCTCCCCGAACACAAACGCAAAGTGGTTCGGCAGGAATTAAGATCCATGCTGAATTTGGGGGTAAAAGAGGTATCCCACAGTGCGTGGTGCAGCCCCATCATTCTGGTAGGGAAGAAGGATGGGTCTGTGTGGTTCTGCATTGATTACCGTAAGGTAAATGATATATCACATTTTGACGCTTACCCAATGGCTTGGGTCGACGAGGTCCTGGATCGGCTGGGTACTGCTTGTTTTTTTACAACACTGGATTTGACCGGGGGCTACTGGCAGAGACCCTTGGCCCCAGAGTCCAAGGAAAAAAACATAATTTTCCACTCCGGAAGGATTATACCAATGTGTGACCCTTCCGTTCGACTTGTTCGGTGCGCCCGCTACGTTCCAGCGCCTCATGGACCGGGTGCTGCGTCCTCACGCACCATACGCAGCTGCCTATCTGGATGATATCATCATCCAGAGTGGCGGTTGGGAGGAAGACATGCGGCGGGTGGTGTCAGTACTCGCGTCCCTTAGGCAGGCAGAGCTTACCGCCAACCTGGCGAAGTGCGTGGTTGGCCGGAGGTAAGCACAGTATCTGGGGTACCACTTAGGAGGAGGACAGGTGCGCCCGCAAATAGACAAAACAGCGGCGATCGCAGCCTGTCCTCCCCCCAAGACGGAAAAATAGTTGAGGCAGTTTTTGGGCCTGGCGGGCTACTACCTTAGGTTCATTCCCCGGTTTGCGGACCTGACCGGCTCACTGACTAACATCACCCAAAAGGGGGGTCCAGATCTGGTTCGGTGGACTGAGCAGTGCCAGCAAGTGTTCGAAAAGGTAAAAAAAGCCCTCTGCGAGAAGCCAGTACTGCACATGCCTAACTTTGCCATCCCCTTCTTTCTGCAGGCAGATCAGTCGGGCAGGGGAGTGGGAGCGGTGCTGTCCCAGCGGGTGGGGGTCGTCGACCGGCTCATACTATACATCAGCCGGAAGCCCTCAGACCGGCAGGCGAGGTACTGCACGGTGGAGAGGGAGTGCCTCGCCATCCGGTCGGGCCCCTCCGGTACTACCTACTGGGGCGCTCCTTCAGCCTCCGCCCGGACCACAAACCCCTCCAGGGACTCCACCGCATGAACGATGCCAACGCGCGGATCAACCGGTGGTATCTTGCTTTGCAACCCTACATCTTCCGAGTGGTCCACAGACCGGGTGTGCAGATGACCATGGTCAACTTCCTCTAGGGGGGGGGGGAGCCCGGAGAAAACCCAACAAAAAGCAAAATAAAAAGACTTGTTGAGCCTTGGAGTTCAGGTCCCATCCTTCCAACAGCCACAGAGAACCCAGACACGCAGAGACATGTATCAGTTACATTGGAAATACATTTTTAAATAATGTTTTGTTGTTGTTCAAGCTAACAAATCCAACATGCATACCTCCTGACACAACACCAGCCAGGACCTGAACCCAAAACAATTAATTACAAGTCCAGAATTAACACAGGCCATGTAAACGTGGGCAATTTATGATAATTAACTATTCGATTCATTACGTTTCCTGGAGTGCGATTCGATTCGGAATCTAATTCAATGTTTCTTGTGATATATATTTCGTACAATAATGATGATAAAAAAATTTCAAAACATGATGTTGCTGGTTACAAAATATGGCTTTAAAAAAATGTATTTTCAGAAATTAATTGACTCTTAAAAGAAAGAATAACAACTATTTAGTTATCTAATCTATTTTGGAAAAATATGAATTGATTTAGAATCTCAATAAATAAGAACCACAATTTGGATGTGAATCGTTTTTTTTTTCAGCACCCCTAGTCATGAAAATTAAAAAATAAGGTTGCTTGAATCAAATGAAGAATGTCTAAGACTACCTACACCTCCTATCAAAAATGCCAAATGGTTTGTTCCACCTGGACAGAAGCAAACTGACACAAAGCCTAATGCAGACCTAATAAGATAGCTTAGGAGAAAGTTCCATCCATCCATTTCTACCGCTTGTCCCTTTCCGGGTCGCAGTGGGTCACTAGAGCCTATCTCAGGTGCATTCGGGCGTAAGGCGGGGAACACCCTGGACAAGTCGCCACCTCATCGCAATAGGAGAAAGTTTTGTAAACATTTAACTTTGTATCTCATTGACCTTTACTGTGGTTTGTTGAAGGACACTTGATTAATGAGTGACGCCTGCTCAGTGGCCTTGTGGTTAGAGTGTCTGCCCTGAGATTGGTAGGTCGTAAGTCCAAACTCTGACTGAGTCATACCAAAGACTATGAAAAAATGTGACCCATTACCTTCTTGCTTGGCACTCAGCATCAAGGGTTGGAATTGGGGGTTAAATCACCAAAATGATTCCCAAGCGCGTCCACCACTGCTGCTCACTGCTCTCCTCACCTCCCATGGGGTGGAACAAGGGGATGGGTCAAATGCAGAGGGTATTTCAACACACCTAGTGTGTGTGTTACTATCAGTGGTACTTTAACTTTAACTTAAAAGAATGATGTGCAACAACTAAGCTATCAAATGAAGAACGGTGAAGACTAACTTCACCCCCCAATTACAAACGCTAAATGCTTTGCTCAAACCTGGATAGGAGCGAACTAGCATCAAACACTTCACTCAACACGGACGTCATAACGTCATCAAAGCTCACTCTTAAGCATTCACACACAGCAACAACTTTTTCGAACAAGGATGAGGTGATAAAAGACATGTAAATAAAGGCCACACCTCCCTCCACAATCATATTTAAGTGAATAATGACGGATTGTATGAGTATTAAAATTGTTAATATGGCCACTTTATATAGAATTGTATGATACTTGTGTTTCAGCCTAGTGCCACGGGGTACAATGAAAATGTCCAAAGAAATTTGCCATCATATTTATATCAGTGACAGAGCAGGAAGAGGCAAGGAAAATATTTCATATGATGCGCTCTTCATTGATATTTTACAAGCGTTTATTCACACAAAATGGGGCCCCTCGCCGATTGCATGATGTGCGTATAGGGGTGACCTTGGATTTCTAAGAGCCCAGAGACATTCATTGCCAAAATATCCCTATACTGTTTATTAATGAACCTTGACATTGCGACAACACACACTTTAGCAGCAGGGGGCAAATGGTTGACTGCATGGACAAAACTTAGGCTTGGTATAGGAAACAATGGTTTCTAAAGCATTTTTACTCTTCATAGACCTTCTAAAATCCTGGAAGTACTAGACAAGTCAACTATTTGATCCCAGGCAATTATTTTACTTGTCTTGATCCAATATTGACTTGGAAAATGTTACATAATTGTTCCATTTATGTCCACACTTGTTACAGAACAACAGAAACATAACTAAGGTTGTCCCGATCCGATATTTATATCAGATATCGATCCAAAATAAACAAAATATTAAAGGGGAACATTATCACAATTTCAAAAGAGTTAAAAACAATAAAAATCAGTTCCCAGTGGCTTGTTGTATTTTTTGAATTTTTTTTCAAAATTTTACCGGTCCCGGAATATCCCTAAAAAAAGCTTTAAAGTGCTTGATTTCCGCTATTTGCGATGCGACTATTCATTTCCCTGTGACGTCATACAGTGCTGCCAATGTAAACAAACAATGGCGAATACCACAGCAAGATATAGCGACATTAGCTCGGATTCAGACTCGGATTTCAGCGGTTTAAGCGATTCAACAGATTACGCATGTATTGAAACGGATGGTTGGAGTATGAAAGTATTGAAGAAGAAACTGAAGCTATTGAGCGAATAGTTATTGACGCTATTCATAGCCATAGCATGGTCGAATAGCTACATTAGCATCGCTGGTAAAATGTGCGGACCAAACGATCAGGACTTTCGCATCTCGTGACACTGGAACAACTTAAATCCTTCGATTGGTAAGTGTTTTTTTCGCATTAAATGTGGGTGGAAGGAAACGTAATAAAGTTGCAAATGTATCTGCAGGTTATCCATACATCTCGGTGCCGTGTCTCCTTCAGCACCGCTGGTAAATAGCATGTTAGCAACGATTAGCGTAGCATGTTAGCATCGATTAGCTGGCAGTCAACATCAACAAAAATCACCTTTGTGAATTCGTTGACTTTATCGTTGCAAACGCATCTGCAGGTTATCCATACATCTCTGTGGCATATCTGCTTTAGCACCGCCGGTAAGTAGCATGTTAGCGTTGATTAGCATAGCATGTTAGCATCGATTAGCTGGCAGTCATGCCGCAACCAAATATGTCTGATTAGCACATAAGTCAACATCATCAAAACTCACCTTTGTGATTTTGTTGACTTTATCGTTGCAAATGCATCTGCAGATTATCCATACTGTGTCATGTCTGTCATCGCCGGTAAAATGTGAAGACACTACAGCACATTCAATGGGGGTCTGGCGGCAGACACTTTCGCATCTTCGGGCCAGTGGTGCAATTTGAATCCCTCCCTGTTAGTGTTGTTACACCCTCCGACAACACACCGACGAGGCATGATGTCCCCAAAGTTCCAAAAAATAGTCGAAAAAACGGAAAATAACAGAGCTGAGACCCAATGTTTGCAATGTGTTGAAAATAAAAATGGCGGCTGTATTACCTCGGAGACGTCACGTTCTGACGTCATCGCAAAAAGAGCGATAAACAGAAAGGCGTTTAATTCGCCAAAATTCACCCATTTAGAGTTCGGAAATCGGTTGAAAAAATATATGGTATTTTTTCTGCACCATCAAGGGATATATTGACGGTTACATAGGTCTGGTGATAATGTACCCCATTAAGGGCTACAACGATTAATTGATTAATGCAATTAGTAAAAAATCTTCCAGGTATATTCTGCTGCTTCCATTAAGCATTAATGAATACAACTATTAAAAGTTGTTGAAGAATGAAGGTAAATGAAGGTCATTTAAACAATTTTCCCTAAAATATGCATTAAAGCTACAAAGTGAGTTTTATCTGGTTACTCGTTTAATTGAATAAACTAATTGATAGATCACTCGACTACTAAAATAATCGATAGCTGCAAGCATAATAGGTTCAACAATTACTAAAACAGAAACTTTCTATAACCCTGGAAGTATTTGGAAAGTCAAATTTGTAAGCCCAAAACAATATTTTAGTGATTGTTGAAAAAAAAGCATGATTTTTAGGAATGTCCCGATATCAGCAAAAGAAAAACATGGCCTTAACTGTTCCATTCATGACAATATGTGTTGTAGTGTTGTTAACTTCATCATTATCACTGAGCACAGTGAAGCAACAACAGCAGCAGAACTAGGGTTGTCCTGATCTGTTATGGATATTGGATATTGGTACAGATTCAGGAAAACGGAATTCAGGGCTGCAATGATTATTCAAGTGATTTGATTACATTGATTTGATTAATTCTCAATATAGTTAAATGTAATCGTCTGATAAAAATGTATCAAATCCGGACCACATGGAGAGCCCAGAAATGTAAATATGCAGACGTAGTTTTTCTTCTTGGCCGCTGCAATAGAGCGCACAAGAGCAGTAGTGTGTGGGTGCTGTGATCACATTACACACATTTTCTTTTTTAATCTTTAACAATAAACACATGTGAAAAGTGCAAATACGCTACGGATGATGTGTGTTTTTAGGGGGAAAAAAGAAAGTTATGGAAAGTCAAAAGCGTTTTTATTTTCAACTATTTCCTCCTAAAATACGCAATGAACTAATGAACAACCAACTAATCAATAGATTACTCGATTACTGGACTTTCTAATTTACTGAAAGTCATTGGAAAGTCACCTTTTTAAACTCAGGAAATTATATCAGTGGTTGTTCAATTAAAAGAAAAAGCATTGTTTTAACATGTCCCGATCCGATAACAGCATGTGACAGTCTCTTACTGTCGTCGCTCGGGTTCAGCCGACCACCAAGGAAGGACATCTCTTTAGCAGGTTTGACTTCTTTATTTTACAATAAAGCTTGGCTGCAGTTTGGATCGCTTTTCAGCTCCTTCCTCCACTGCTCGTTCGCCGGTCGCTTTTAAGCCGCCGTCGTCGTTGTCGTCGTCTGCTTTCTGTCGCTCTTGCTCTTCACACACTGCATCTGCTGCGGACACTCCAACTCCTTCTCTGATCTCTCCTCCTTCTCCCCTTTTATACAGCAGGAGGAGACGTGTTAATTGTGTGCAGGTGTGTGTGCCACGCACTCGATTTAGATTGTGGAGGCATTGCTCCCAGCAAGCCCCGCCTCTCCGCTCCACAGCGTGCCCTGCCCTGTTGTCGGCCCGTTGGCTCCGCCTCTCCACACAGCACAATAAATGTTTCATGAATGTAAACGATGATGGTTTATGGCTCAGGCGATGGAGTGGCTGTTCAGAAACTTGAACTTGATTTCCATTTTTCTACCCCAGGGCAGCTGTGGCTTCAAATCTAGCTTACCACCAACCCAGCGTGAATGTGGACTGAATGAATGATGGATCATCAGTCACTGTAAAAATGCTTTGAGTGTCTTAGAAAGCGCTATAAAAATCTAATAAGTCGTCATTATTTTTTGCTAATCACATGAGTTGTTTTATTCCGATTATTATTATCAACTGATTAAAGACAACTTTGTTACACGTCTCTTTTTGTGTGCCACCGACTGGCGATGTTGCTACCTTGTTTTTTCTATGTTCAGTTGCCATGGTTCCCAGGGGAAGGTTGGAGCACCTGAGCACAGCTGTATGTAATCAAGGAACTCTATTTTAGTCTGACTGCTTTCACCTGTTGGCGTGGGAATTTTGCCAGGGTACTTTCACCACATTGTGTCTTTGCCAGTGCCTTGCCTTCTTCGAGCTCTATTTTGAGTCATCCCGCTAAGTTTTCTCCGGATTAGCCCTTGTTGTGAAATTTTGTTTGTACTTTGTGCTCTGTTTTCCCCTGAAGACCATCTTTTTTTTTTCTGTTAGTTGGGTACAGGTGTTTCGTGTCACTAGCTACTCCTCGCAAGTGAGATTGTGTTTTGTTGTCCGCGTTGTTTGTCCTACCTATCGTTTTGCTTGTTTCAATATCTTTTTTTTGCTTATCGCCTGGATAATCCTTTTTTTGTATCACATGGTTGTGAGTAAAAGACACTTTGTTGCTCTCTGCCTCCTTCATGTTTTTTGGGACCTTCCCAGTGGCGGGCCGTGCGTTTCCCACCTAGGCTTTCAGTGATGTCCGACAATCCGTCAATGATGACGTCTCAAAATACCATATTTTATGTCACCACATGACCGTTGCTGGAGAAATACTATACAGAAACAGATTTACGCACTACTGGGCATTGTACAAAACGGATTATTTTGTGGCGCATTTAAAAATCAATAAACAATAAGCAATTAAAATATATCTTATGTGGTACCGTCAAAATTTAAATTGCAAAAAAACATTGTAAATGTTAACAAAATAAAGAAATGAAATATCCGAACTCACATTTCATCGACAGCTAAGCTAGCTTCCGGGGTTGGCCAACATGGTCCCACAAGATGTGGTTTCGCTTTAAATATCCTTCTTGAAAATGGCCTTGCAAATATATGTGTTGTCTGGTCTAATCATAAAATATGCAGACGAGGCGTGTTTGCTGAGTTCTTAAAGTTTACTCAACTGTGGGCTCATTAAAAACATCCCACTGCGGACATGTCTACATTAAACACACTAAACAGGGCCAATGCGCATGCTCTTCACTATTGTGGCATGCTGGGTAATGGAGTTCTTATGTTACCTGGCTCATAACATCACAATATATCTACCTTAGGCCAGCTACAAGGCCTTACTGACAACAATGCGTGATTTGATTGGCTATCGCAACTGACTATCAACTGTATGTCCCGTTCACTTACAGTTCACAGACGCCTGCATTACTGATTCTGAAGGCTTCTGGCAGATTTGGTACAGCATGCCAACATAAACTAGCTGAATTCTGATAGGATAAAAACTCTCTAAACTAAAAACAACAGCGCTGGAAGGAGCTTAATATGAATACTTTTCGATATTTAGGTAAAGTATATTAAAAATTACTTTTATCTTTAATTATGATCATGATGTCTGGTTATGTTAGGCCAGCTGAGAAGGCCTTGCTGGCCCTGATGGCCCACTAATGGATCTTCCTAAAGATAAATCGTAACAAACCTCTTAATCATTGATGATTTTGAACATTTTAAGTAAAAAGTATCAAAGTCAGTATCAAAAATGCTGTACTGAATGTAATTGGCAAAATTGGTTGTATTACCCATCTCGGTTTTTATGGTCTCTGTCCAAGTATTTGTTTCTCTGCATTTTTGCATTTTGTATCGTTTTTATATTCCGGGCACATTTTCCTACTCCTCTAAGATTTCCTTCAGTTCTCTGCATCCAATAAAGAAAATCCTCAGAAAAATAAATAGGTGCAACCCAATGTGAACATCATGGTAGGTTTTCATCCTGACTCGCGTAACCTTAACCCGAGAACAGGTGGAGCTTGAGTCGCTATGGTAACCGTTAAGCGACGACTGTACAATATACACATGCTTTACATTCCCATAACCGGAACAAAGATCTGCTGAAAGCTCAACCAAAGCTAATGCGAAAAAAAAAAGTTAATTTAAACTACAAGCACATAAGTGGGCAACTGTCTAAATCAAACGCAAGCACCCCAAAACCAACATAAATCAGGTATATTTTTTTAAATAAATCACACTGTAAGCCAAGTATTAACCCTTCCAGATGTTTGCAAAAGATTCATGTCAGTCAAAACACAAACTTTACACTAGTGCTTTGTCTTTTGTTGTCTTGTGTCCAAGTCTGACCATATGGTAAATCAAACATGAGCTCATCCTTGCACACTGTTTGGGTCCAAAGATTGGATTAAAATCATTGACTGTACCATCATAAAGAGCTCAAGCTTTACTTCTCTAATCTTTGCTTTAACGTAACAGCATGACATGCTGTGAGATTATGGCCAAACCACAGCTATTATCCTGCTGAAGCCTTTCGGTTATTTAACGTTTCACATTCGCAATGAAAGGTATGAAAATCACGATCATTGTGACCAGACTTAGCATGGTCGCAATGTTATGAGAAAAGTATTCCACTGGCACCAAGTTTTGTTTAGAATTTAAAAAATTGTCACCCCTATATACCCCATCATTCCATTTTCTACCGCTTATTCCCTTTGGGAGTCGCGGGGGGCGCTGGCGCCTATCTCAGCTACAATCGGGCGGAAGGCGGGGTACACCCTGGACAAGTCGCCACCTCATCACAGGGCTCGCCACCTCATCACGGGGCCCATATATTTTCAATAGAATTTTGGCCGTCCAAAATTATATTGTTCATTGATAACTCAAACTATTACCTGTTTAACTGTATAACAAGAAAATGTCTACCACCTATCTTCTGAAAATTACGTTTTTTATTATAGCATACTTTTGGAAATACCGTTTTTTTTTTTCTTTTGACAAAGACACCAAAAATACTTGACTTAAATAACTATACATGTCATACCCAAAGTATGTGTAAACTTTTGTTTGAACCATTTGAAGGAGAAACATGACTTTGGGCTCTTTGGAAAGCTAACAGACTGATTTTTTTATGTTTTGCGTGTATTTTTTCCAGAAACATGTGCCTCCAATATAACAATTTTAAAGGAACAGAGTTAAAGACTTCCGTAATCACATATCAATTTGACGACGATACTACGAAAATTACATGTTTGAAAAATACATGTGCCTCTCAATACGAAGGTCCTGACTCCTGAGTAGTCCTGAGTTCAATCCTAGGCTCAGGATCTTTCTGTGTAGAGTTTGCATGTTCTCCCCGTGACTGCGTGGGTTCTCTCCTGGTACTCCGGCTTCCTCCAACCTCCAAAAAACATGCACCTGGAATGTGAGTGTGAATGTTGTCTATCTATCTGTGTTGGCCCTGCGATATTAATATTATTTGTATAATATTAGATTATAATTGATAGCTGTGGTCTTACACAAATAATAATTGAACCCACGCATCGCAATGGTAATACGATAGATCTAGTCCTTGTCCGGGGTGTCACCACCTTATAAAATGTGAACTTCAGACTCATTGTTAGTTAGTTAGTTAGTTAGTTAGTTAGTTAGTTAGTTAGTTAGTTAGTTAGTTAGTTAGTTAGTTAGTTAGTTAGTTAGTTTATTCGGTCAGTGGTTAACAAAATAAACAAACAGTTTTACATTCATAAATTGACAATTTTACAGACCGAAAGGGTTTAGGCTGAAGTTGAGCACTTATACCAGACCCAATAAACAATCTCAAATACACTACTAAAAACCACTGCTTTAGCAGCTGCAACATTAATGTTGTCACAAGTATGACTCTTGCTGGCCTACTGCCTTTGGTAATGACGCCATTTTCAAATTCCGTGGGCTTGATCTGTAACCTCCTTAAAAACTTTAACGATGCCTTGCGCGACACCATTGATAGTATAGCACCGCTAAAGCTAAAAAAAAGGCCCCTAAAAGGCGTAGCTCACTGGTTTACAGAAGAAACTAGAGCTCTTAAACTAACATGGGGGTTGAATCACCATGAATGATTCTCGGGTGCGGCACCGCTGCTGCTCACTGCTCCCCTCACTTCTCGGGGGGTGATCAAGGGGATGGGTCAAATGCAGAGCACAAATTTCACCACACCTAGTGTGTGTGTGACAATCATTGGTACTTTAACTTTATGTAAAAAGCTGGAACGTAAATGGCGTGTGACTAAACCTGAGGTTTTCCATCAAGCATGGAGTGATAGTTTAATAACTTATAAACGCATGCTTACCATAACTAAAGCTAATTACTACTCAAATCTCATCCGCTTCAATAAAAACGATCCTAAATATATTTTCAGTACAGTAGCATCGCTAACCCTAGCTCCACGAAAGGAGATTAAAGATAACGCGTCCCAGCTACAACTATTAACACAGATACAAATGCATATGCAATGGATATTCCCCTCCAAAATAATCTCTCTCGTTTTGATGAAATAACATTAGAGGAACTCCTGCGACTCGTAAATGGGACAAAACAAACAACATGTTTACTTGACCCACCCTCTGGGAAACTTATCAAGGAGGTTTTTGTAACATTAGGACCATCACTGCTAAATATTATAAATGTATCACTTTCTTCTGGCACTGTTCCCCTGGCATTCAAAAAGTGGTAGTTCATCCTCTGCTCAAAAGACCTAACCTCGATCCTGACCTCATGGTAAACTAGTGGCCGGTGTTTCACCTTCCCTTTATTTCGAAAATCCTCGAAAAAAATTGTTGCACAGCAGCTAAATGAACACTTAGCGTTTAACAATCTCTGTGAACACTTTCAGTCCGGTTTCAGAGCAAATCACTCTGCTGAGAAAGCCCTTGCAAAAGTGACTAATGATAGATTGTTAAATCTGGATGCTAATGCGTCATCCATGTTGCTGCTACTTGAACTCAGCGCTGCTTTCGATACCGTCGATCGTAGCATTTTATTACAACGTACATCTGTGTTCACCCCTGGGGTTTCTCATTGTGCCCATTGGGTTGAGTTTTTTCTTGCTCTGATGTGGGATCTCACCTGAGGTTGTTATTGTGACTCCTGCAGCCCTTTGAGACACTTGTGATAAAGGGCTACATAAATAAACGTTGATTGATTGATTGATTGATTGGTTGATTGATTGATTGATTGATTGAAATCGGGTGGGCAATAATTTTTTCCATGGGGCCACATGAAAAACAGAAAATTTTGGAGAGGGCCGGGCCAAAAGGTTTAACTCAATTCTGCATAATATTAATTGTATATATATATATATATATATAAAGCAGTACATTGCAGCGTTTTGACAAGCAGGTAAGAGTATATGTTATGGCTAAGCACTGAAAAAGTGAGGTTGCCTTACAAAAATGTCACTTATTCAATCAAATTTCCCAAAACAATGGTAAACAAAATGTGAATGTTTTTTAATATTTTTGACTCATTATATTAGTGGTCAAATTCAGTCACAATCACCCCAAAACACATTCTGAGTTTCATATATTGTTGGAAAGAGGTTGTCAGTTTTCTAAAAACATCACAATATTGTCTTTGTTCTCCAAATATTAAGCAAGATACAACATCCATCCATCCATCCATTTCCTACCGCTTATTACCTTTGGGGTCGCGAGGGGCGCTGGTGCCTATCTCAGCTACAATCGGGCGGAAGGCGTCGTACACCCTGGACTTGTCGCCAAAGATACAACGTATGATAATGAACTGTGATTTTGAGAAAAAGGCGTCCAAAGAAAGTGTTGCAGTTCACTGCTAGTTGGTGCCTTTACATGCCTACATTTGTAGTATAGCCACCTCATTTGGTGTTTTTTAAAGGGATGTTTTTGTTCAGTGCGAGAAATCTAGTCTCTGTTGGACTTTGTGAAGTGCATCAAAGTCAGATTGAATGTCTGAGGTGGAGACATGAAGCAAAGCTGACAGATGGTTATCAGTGAGAGAGGATCCATACCTGGATTTGGTCAACTTAATTACTGGAAATGTTTGTTCACATTTGTAGGAAGGGCTACAGTAAAGAGAACACACATCTTCTGAGCATTTCTCCTCATGTTCGGAAAGTTCTCCTCCTTGAGAGAAGAGTAAAAATCCAGCAGGGATCCTTAAAGTGCTCTGCCAGGACCGCATCAGACTGCCGGTCAATGAGTTCCAGCTGAACATCATTGCGTGTATTATCCACACTGCAGGTAAAGGGAAAACAAAATCATGTGCATTTCATCCTCAATTGTTCTGAGATCTTCAAATCGCCTTGAAAACTCACCATGCAGTGCTCCCAACAATGGATGAGTATCTGCGGAGGTGATCAGCTGATGGTGTGACTTATTTCAGGGTTGGAATGTGAGTGAGAATGTTGCTCTCCAGTTGGCTTGAAAGAAACCGCTTCTTTCTCATGAAAGCCCTCACCAGGCTGTGCAGTTCATGAACAAAAAGTCCCTTCATCAGTGCAGTCACATCAACAGCAAATGCAAAATCTGCCAACTAATTTTCATCTGAGAGCTCTGGGATGTCTTTGCCTTTCTTCTCACAAAACTCTCGAATCTCTGCTCTCAGGTCCCATACTCTTTTTAACACTTTGAAGAGGCTGAGCCAGCTGACAGCTGTGTGGTAGCCGATGTCACTATGTTCATGTTCCTTCAAAAGTGTAACAAACTGCCAGGGATTCAATGTTCGTGCCCTGATGAAGTTCACTAATTCATAATCCATCAATAACATGGTTCATTTTAGCACTGATATGCATGTTGTTGTTTATACCAATTTCTGATGTGCGTCAATTTCAGTCACTATATCTTGCATATGTTTCAAAAGTCTGACATTTTTCCCCAGAAGATTCGGATAACCGTCCGTTGTCACACCTGCCAGTCGGTCCCATTTCAGTCCCAGTGTGTCCATGCATGCAGTTACCTCCGTGAACAGATCGCTCCCTGTCGTCAGACTTTTAATTGACCGCATTGCACCCAGCTCCTCCTTAATCTTGAAGTCCGTTATCCCACGGACAAGTACGAGTAACTGGGCTGTCATAGCTCTCGTCCAAAGCCAAGAAGAAAAAGTCCAAACTTGCCACTTCACGTTGCAGCTGAAGCTCCAGATTCCCAGCTATGTCCTTGATTCTTCTCGTCACGGTTCGCCTGGACAGCGGGACATTTTGAGGGCTAAAGACGTCTTGAAACCGGCTTGTGACAACAATTCAATCACGTGCACGACTTGATAGACGTATTGTGTCATTTCGTACGTGAATAAAAATACACTTTCAAAATAAATGTAAGTGTTAAATAAACAATCATCTTTGTGATTAAAACATGGTTTCATATCATTTGACAAGCCTAAGTAGGTTAGATAGAATAATTTAAATACGATTAAAATCAAAAGTAAGATTGAAAATTTAGTGTTAATATCTGAGTGGGCCCAAGGCCCCTCTGTAGTGAAAATATTGGGCCAAAAGGCCAAAAGGGTTCAGAACCCCTGGTTTAGGACAGCCCTACTAATAATAATACAGAGGGGGACCAGGACTTTGATATGGATGGGTTGTCAACATAAGCGGGTTTAAATTTACAAACATATCAATGTGAATCATTCTGATGATTGTAGTTATTACCCAAAAAAATAATTGTTCAAACATTTTCAAAATCCTAATAAGCTTCAGAGTGACTAGAACTGTCTCTGAGTGGTAAGAGTTTCTAGTGCATCATTTAGTGTGTAATGTACTGTCGTATTTGTTTGAGCTTAACAAGAAGACATTAGGAAATTAAAATATCGCTCAATCCCCAGGGGTAGCTTTTATGGCTTTTAGTAACACATTAACGCAAGTAAATAGATTTTATTAAACAACCCGATGGTTATTCATCGGAGAATGCTTTAAAGATGACCAATTATGTTGACTTCTCAGTCCACAAAGCAGAAGATATAACAGCATTCTGGCATACGAGTCAGACTGCTGAATAATTCAAAAGGACGTTACAAGGTAGGAGGAACGTGAGTCTAACGTACATTTCCCATTTTATTAGACCCACTTTGAACGCATCTGACCGTATATACTGAAGGGAAAGTAAGAGTGTGATTTCATTTAAGTTTAACGAGGTGGAATTATCTGCAGATGATGAAGAAAGAGAGAAAATGTTTTTTTTTTTGTTTCTTGTTCTGGTTTGTTTGTTTTTTTAACAATCATAAATTTATTAACAAAATACTTGGTATATGCTCAAAAACCTTGATTGTGGGAGTACATTGGAAAATGTGTCCATTTTTTGTTCTGCTTTTGGATTTAGTGTGCGATAATTTCCCCCTCTGTACAATGTACGATCAAGAATTCCCCACAAGCCAAACAATTAGATAAGCCAACACCTTCAATAATAATAGCAAAAATAAACTGGATACATATTAAACTGTGTGGATTTGTGCATTATATTGTGTGTCTCCGAACAGCCACTTTTCTGTCAGTGTCAGATTTGTACCTGTTTATTTAAAGGTACAACTGCATTATAAGATATACTATATACTAGGGTAGTACCGATACCAGTATTTTGGTACCGGTACCAAAATGTATTTCCATACTTTTCTAAACAAAAGGGGATCGCAAAAAATGGCATTATTGACTTTGTTTTAACAAAAAATTTTAGATTCATTAAACATGTGTTTTTTATGCCAACCAAAGAACAATTTTGGCATTAAATAACATAGTGAATATACTACAAAATTTCACTTTTACTATGGACTATACCAACGGGTTCCAAAGGTTCCTAATTTGGCTGATGACTTCTGCAGTAACACACTATGACAATTCTCATTGCATCATTGTTTCAAAAGTGTGAGGGACAAGCGGTAGAAAAGGGAAGGATTATAAATCTTAATTTATTGTTAATATGTGGGTTTTTTTGTTTTAACATGTTATATCACCACTTCTTAAAATTCTTAAAAGCTTCTGCTTAGAAGCACTTAAGTCCCATCTTAAAACTAATTTGTATACTCTAGCCTTTAAATAGACCCCCCTTTTAGACCAGTTGATCTGCCGTTTCTTTTCTGCTCTTCCCCCCTCTCCTTTGTTTAGTTGTGGGGGTCCACCTTAGCTGCAGTCATGCTGCCTTGCATGTAGCATTCAAAAAATGTTTTGCTCATAGTCCACTGATTTTCAAAATGTAATCAGATTCAACTTGGAAAATATTTAGTCAACGACAGTTCAAGTCCTCAGTGGCAGGACAGTCAGCAAACTCAATCAAATTGAAACAATGTAATCGCTTTTTAAATTGAGAAATATGCGTCTCTGCATTTTGCAGATGATGTGGTCCTCCTGGCTTAATCTGGCCAGGATCTTCAGGATCTTCTAGATCATTTTGCAGCCATGGTTCTTGCCCGGAAAAGGGTGGAGTGCTATCTCCAGGTTTGGATCTTTCCCCAAGTGGAGGAGTTTAAGTACTTCGGAGTATGGTTCACGAGTGAGGAAAGAGTTAACCATGAGATCGACCAGCGGATTGGTGCGGCGTCTGCAGTGATGCGGACCCTGAATTGATCCGTTGTGGTGAAAAACAAACTGAACCGGAAGGCGAAGCTCTCAATTTACCGGTTGATTCTCATCCTCACCTATGGTCATGAGCTTTGGGTTTTGACCCAAGATCACGGTGGGGCTCTCCCTTAGAGATAGGGTGAAAAGCTCTGTCATTTGGGAGGAGCTCCAAGTAAAGCCGCTGCTTCTCCACATTGAGAGGAGCCAGATGAGGTGGTTCAGGCATCTGGTCAGGATGCCACCCAAAGCCTGCTTGGTGAAGTATTTAAGGGCACGTTTGACCGGTAGGAAGCTACAGGGAAAACCAAGGACAATTGGAAAGACTACGTCTCCCAGCTGGCCTAGGAACGCCTAGGGAATCCCCGGCAGGAGCTGGAGGAAGTCGCTGGGGAAAGGGGAGTCTGCTTAGGCTGCTTCCCCCGCGATAAGAGGAAAACATGGATGGATGGTGTAACTTTAGTGTTTATTCATGGAACACACGAGTTGCATTATTGATTGACTGATCTTACTGATGACCCAATCAGCCGAGACCTTCCCAAATTGTTCAACTCAAACTTAGTCCAATTCTTATAAAGAAAAAGACTAATTGACTGTTAGAATCTAGGCAGATAAACATCTTCCTTGCACTCATTAGTTTCCATTATCACCTTGTTTGACAAGATAGCGACTAACGGAGTGGACTGAGTAGGGCGCCTTGATGGCTTACCGTAAAGGATCAATACATTGACCACACATTGATTGCTCAACGCACTTCTGTCCAGTTCTTGATTGAGCTGGCAGCAGATCACCCAGAGGTAACCTGATGTTTTCGCTCTGCAGATCAAAGGATCTTTTCATTCAACATAACAAACATCTTTTGTCTGTTCAGTGGTGCTATTGTCTAACGCATGGCACACTTGACCATTCTCATTTTGACTAGTACAGGATGAAGAGGGCATTGGCTGATATTAGTTGTGTCCTAGGTGTGTTGATCATTTGACAATTCGATTCAAAGGAATCTAGTTTGACTATCAATTTGGCAGTCAAGTCGTCGGACATTGAACCCCCCGCAATTGAAGTACCCAAGTCCTCCCTGCGTATAACTGTTGGGTCGGGATTTGCTGATCGATCAGTCACCGATCGGTATTGGCCATTTTTTGTAAAAAAGTATGTGATTGCCACTGTTTTTTTTTCAATGTCATTCATAAACGCAGATTGTGTCACAGTCTGTCTGTGTCTGTTTGCCTCTGTGTGTCTTTGGGAGATTGGTCGTGTTTTGGGCGTAGGCTTGGCTCCAAGAGGGCCTCAGTTTACTTCGGAGGTTTGGAAGGCTTTCTGTCGGGCCATTGGAGCCACTGTGAGTCTGACTTCGGGTTATCACCCTCAGTCTAATGGGCAAACGGAACGGGCAAATCAAGACCTAGAAGCGGCCCTCCGATGTGTCGCTGCTAAGAACCCCTCCTCCTGGAGCACCCACCTGGTATGGGTTGAGTATGCTCACAAATCATTACAAAGTGTGACTACTGCAGTGTCACCATTTGAGGTATCCTTAGGTTACCTACCTCCTTTGTTTCCTGCTGAGGAGGATGACATCTTCGTACCTTCAGTCCAGGCTCATATGCGACGTTGCCGCAAGGTGTGGAAAGATGCTCGTGCTGCCCTCCTCAGCTCTGTGGACCGAAATCGTCGATATGGTGACCGACACAGAAGTCCGGCCCCTGTATACCATCCAGGTCAGCAAGTGTGGCTTTCCTCTAAAGACCTCCCCCTGAAGGTGGACTCAAAGAAACCTGCACCCCGGTATGTTGGCCCTTATGAAATCATTTCCATCAATCCAACAGTAGTTCAACTCAAATTACCTGCACGCTGGAGGATCTATCCCACCTTCCGTGTCTCTCAACTGAAGCCTGTTTCGACCAGCCCACTGTCTCCCCCTGACACGCCCCCCTAACCCACGTGTCATCGATGACCACCCAGACTACACGGTCCGGCGGCTGCTGAATGTGCGCCGTCGGGGTAGAGGTCTACAGTACCTGGTGGACTGGGAGGGGTATGGACCTGAGTAGCGTTGCTGGGTGCCACGCAGCTTCATCCTGGACCCTTCCCTCATCTTGGCCTTTCACCGCAGTCACCCGGGCAAGCCTGGGGAATTGCTTGGAGGCATTCCTTGGGGGGGGCACTGTCACAGTCTGCCTGTGTCTGTTTGTCTCTGTGTGTCTTTGGGAATGTGGGCGTGTTTTGGGCGTAGGCTTGGCTCCAACTTTCAGTCTGGCACAGCTGATCCCAGCACCCTAATCACTCACCTGCCTTGGTGAGTGATTAGCGCCCCCATGGACTCAGACTTGGAGGTGCTGATTCTCATCCCAGTCGCTTTACACTTGGCTACGAACCGATCTAGTGAGAGCTGAAGATCATGGCCATATTGTCATTACGCGGAGTCGACCCCACGATTCCTCGGCGGCTGGAGCTGCGTGCGCCTCTGCTGACAGTGCACCAAGAGGCGCCTCTGCCGGCAGCGTGCTCAGACACGCCCTCACTCGTGCTGAGCGCAGCATGCCCACGCAGCAACGAGCCTGCACTCGATCAAGAATCAACACATTTGGACTTGATGAAAGGGAGCAGCATAAAGACCACACTTTCGACCGCCAACGCCCGCTATCCATGCTTGACTGACTCGCTCGGCTACATAGGCTCGGCTATGCTAATCTTTGTTGGTGTTCAGCGGCTTCTTCTTCCGGTCGGCGGACTTATTCTTTTTTTCCGGTCGGCGGACTGGGTATCGAAACTAGGAATCGAAATTTAAACTTTTGAACGATTCCGGGAGAATCGGAAAGTTAGTCCCGGTTCCAATCGATACTCGATACCCAACCCTACAGGTGGGTAAAGTGTCTTGCCCATGGACACAACGGCAGTGACTGAGATGGCGGAAGCGGGGATCTAACTTGGAATCCTCAAGTTGCTGGCACGGCAACTCTACCAACCGAGCTATACCGCCCTGTGGAGAGGCGGAGCCGATGAGCCGACAGCGGGTTAGGACAGACGACGGTCCTACCCGAGATGGCGGCCAGGAGGCGGGGCATGCGGCAGGTAGTAGAGGCGGGACGCACTCGGAGCGACGCTGCAGCCAGCAAGTCAGGTGCGTAAGCGACACACCTTTGCCAGAACGTCGCTAACCTTCCCGTAAGCATCACGTCTGGAATTCCCTTCCCCGTTGTTTCCTCGCCTTTGCTTTGCTCTCTCTCCGTGTATCCCTGGTTCATGTTCCTTTGTGTTTTCACAGTGACTCCCCTGTCTTCCGTGATTGTGCCAAGTCACTCGATATTCATCCGGATTCCTGACTGCCCTCCACGATCCATGACCATCCCTGCTCTGACCCAGACCAGGCTCCCTCGCTCATGCCCACAACCTCTTGCCTGTCCATGAACTGCTTCCTCGCCTTGTCCCTCGTGATTAGAAGAAAGATTCAATAAACACTCACAGACAACAACCCGTGGTAACATTTGCATTACTAATATTAAACATAGTCCACATTCATACACATAGTGTAGCATACACACCCCACGTATTCATCAAAGGTTTAAAATAAACCTTGAAAACCGCAGTTCTCCTCTGGTTGTCGCCTCCTTACCTTCTCTGAACATAACACAGATGAAGCCATCAGGACCACATCATTTGCAAAAAGCAGAGACTTAATCCTGCGGCCACCAAACCGGATCCCCTCAACGCCCTGGCTGCGCCTAGAAATTCTGTCCAAAAAACTTATGAACAGAATCTTTTACTTCAATTTTTCAAATAAAGAAATCTAGTGGTTAAAAACTTTTGTGTGGTGTTGCTTATTTGTGACTATTCCAAGCTGATTATCCTACTCGTGTTTTTTTGTTATGCATAGACACGGCATCCAAAGTGAATGTAACAGCCTGTCATTAATACAAAAGTCAGCTGGATAAAAAAGATAGGACAAGCAGTATCATTTGTCCAGAATCTTAACAGTCCTCCTGGACCAACCCAAATAGAAACTAACACCAAAAAGTACCCGTACTCGGTAAACATCCCGAATCGGGACACCCCTACTAGTTACTATAACTAATGACATTTTAAAGGGGGCATGGGGCATGTGACGCGTTTCCTGCCGTCATTGTTTGGGGTGCAGTGCCGATCGTTACAGGACGCGTCATAGCAGGTTTGACTCTTGTTTATTCTTTCAACAAACATCGTTTCTTGGCAGTCTGTTGTACCAATTTCTGTCTCGCTGGCTCTTCCTGCTCGTCGCGGCTCACCTTTCGGTGTCCGGGGGCTGCGTCTGCTGCGGGGGCTCATCTTGATCTGTGTCTCGCTTGTTGTGCTCGTGGTCGTCGTTTGCTGTCGTCTTCTCGCCTACTTCTGCCTTGAGTGACATTCACTCCTTTTATGATGCAGCAGAAGATGCAGATATTGAGCACAGGTGTGTCGCTTACGCACCTGACTTGGCTGGCTGCAGCGTCGCTCCGAGTGTGTCCCGCCTCTACTCCCTGCCGCATGCCCCGCCTCCTTGCCGCCATCTTGGGTAGGACCGCCGTCTGTTCTAACCCACTGTCGGCTCGTCGGCTCCGCCTCTCCGCAGGGCGGTATAGCTCGGTTGGTAGAGTTGCCGTGCCAGCAACTTGAGGATTCCAAGTTCGATCCCCGCTTCCGCCATCCCGGTCACTGCTGTTGTGTCCTTGGGCAAGACACTTTACCCACCTGTAGGGTTGGGTATCGAGTATCGAGTATCGAGTATCGATTGGAACCAGGACTAACTTTCCGATAACGTTCAAAAGTTTAAATTTCGATTCCTAGTTTCGATACCCAGTCCGCCGACCGGAAAAAAAGAATAAGTTTGCCGACCGGAAGAAGAAACCGCTGAACACCAACAAAGAAGCGCCCACCGCCGGAAGTGTTAGCATAGCCGACCCTATGTAGCCGAGCGGGTCAGTCAAGCATGGATAGCGGGCATCGGCGGTCGAAAGTGTGGCTTTATTTTTCTAAAAAAATGAAATATCGGCGAAATGTAACACATGCGACAGGACTGTTTCGTGCTTAGGAGGGTGCACGTCGAACATGATGAAGCACCTCCGAGTTCATGGAGTACAAATAAATGCGTGTCCCGTCTTCGACGCGCTGCGCCGACCGTCCTCCTCTGCCCCTTCTTCTGGCTCCGGCTCCGACGCCCAGCATGGCACCTCGGTGACTGCACTGTAGTCCGAATCCGGTAAGTAAAACAATATATATGCAATAAATAATGTGTTTTGCGTGAACCTTGAGGCAGCTAACAAATTAGCCCATGTATTTTTTCATAGACAATTTACAACCTGCTAGCCAGGCTCCGCGATGTGCTCAGCGTACTCCGTTCACCGTAGCGGCTATGGGGAAGATGTCGGTGCCACAGACGGAGGAGTGCCACAGAAAGATCACTGCACACATAGTCAAAAGACTGCATCCCTTTTCAGAGGTGGAATCTCCAACATTTAGGTTAGTTAAGCAATTCGATAGAGCTAAGCTAATTGATATTGGGCTAAACAGTAACAGCAACATTACATGTTTGTTTATGTTTGCAGGGATATGGTGAAAACTCTCAACCCAAAATACATACCACCTTCCAGGGACTACCTGTCAAACACATTGATCCCGGCATGGTACAAGAAGAATCGGAATCGAGAATCGTCAGGAATCAGAATCGAAACAAAGAATCGGAATCGGAATAGGAATCGTTCCAATTCAACCCTACTCACCTGCTCCCAGTGCCACCCACACTGGTTTGAATGTAACTTAGATGTTGGGGTTTCACTATGTAAAAGCATTCTGAGTCACTCGAGAAAAGCTCTATAGAAATGTAATTCACTTCACTAAAGTCATTTGTCGTGGTAATTTGCAGTGTAGTGCTCAACTGCATTACATTGATTCACCTTTGACCCCCTTATGATCCAGATGATATTCATATAAGATAACTGGGAGACTTGGTTGGCTCCTGTAGGAAAAAAAATCAGGTAAGTAAGAATTGAAGAATTTCATTTTATTTTAATGTTTTCATTGCTTTTTGTTGCTTTGCAGCAGTACCCCCACCCCGCCCTTCAAACCCCCTCCAGCAGGTGGCGCCATAGTAAACATGTTTGATTGATCTGGTCTGTTACTCTCCAATAAGGGGAACAGTGTTGCCTAGTAACCATAGCACCCCACTGACCTTAGCTGTGCAGTCATAAAAATGCATGAAGTCCTTTTTATTTCCTTCCCCTATTTGTACATACACCATCTTTCCCCTCCGTGTGTGTGTGTGTGTGTGTGTGTGTGTGTGTGTGTGTGTGTGTGTGTGTGTGTGTGTGTGTGTGTGAGTATGTGTGTGTGTGCGTGTGAGTTTGTGTGTGTGTGCGTGTGTGTGTGTGTGTGTGTGTGTGTGTGTGTGCGTGTGTGTGTGTGTGTGTGTGTGTGTGTGTGTGTGTGCGTGTGTGTGTGTGTGTGTGTGTGTGGGTGTGTGTGTGTGTGTGCAGTAATATAGGGCTACACTTGACACCTAGGTGAAAGGGACTGTCATGTGACAAGAAAATTGCAATCATGGAAGCAAACAGCAGACAATTTAAATATGACAGAAGCAGCCCCATCACTCAAACAGGTATAAAGTGTGATGTTTCATACAATGTAACGTTTCAAAAAACAACAGATTCAGATTCGATTTAAAAGATTCGTGGATTATGTGTGGTATTTGAACAAATCCGCAAATCTGTCTTGTTTACAGTGTTGAAATCTGAGCTTAATCGCCAAAACATATTTATGGAATCGAGAAAGTAATCCGCGGCATGCATGATGTTATTTACCAGTATGCCGAGCATTAGAGTGTGACAGTACACCATAATCACGGCTTGGTATGGAACAAAAATACAACGCATAAAAATGGGTTAGCTTTTGTTTAAACAGCTTTAATAATTGTATTTGATTCTTATACACCCGTTTATTTATTTTACTGGGAAAGCCAAATGTTCCCAAACAGGAGACTTTAACGATGGAAGGGAGTTTTCAAGACCTGGTTTCTCCTCGGCACTATCACCAACCTGCATGTATTTGTCTACAGACCATTCGACCGACTCTATGTCATTTGTCCCCTGAGTAAATAAGGATCATAAAATAAACTGCATAAAACTTTTTTTTTTTGTAAAGCAAGGTCTCCTCTATGTTGATCTGAATCCTTATTTAAAAGACTTATTCAACTTACCTTAAACATTGGTTGCCATCAAATATAATCACTTAAATCCTTCAGAAATGTTATATTGTATACATCATTGTGTTACTCCTGGTAGCAACTAGGCTGAAGTTAACTAAGTCAATTTGATAACCGCAAAAAATTAGTTAAAAGTCACACTATAGTCATTTCCCCTTCGTTTTCACTAAGTGCTGTTTTGGGGTGTCCCGATCCAACAGTGGTTCGATATCTTAAAAAAATATATATATCGGATGATATCAGCTTGCATTTAAAATCTTAGATACAAACAGTCCTGCAGCGTGTTTACTTTTACAAAGCTGGACAGCCAATTTTTTTAACTGTATTTATGACAAAACATGGCATTTTTATTAGAGTAAGCCAGTTTGTGGTGCAAAAATATTGTTCAATTTCTCGGAATTAAATTGAATTAAATGAATGTTTCTGCCAATATGGAGGATTATATACTGTATCCAAGATGAAATAATTCTCTAAACTGGACTTTTAAGACTAAATAAATGTGGTCATACAGAGTACGTTTTCATGGAGGATAGCAATTGCTGCTTCAGATACAAATACAGAAAGGTAATATACACTCACAATACTTGATTTATTTTGTTAAAAGCAAATGGGACCAAAACGTATTTAATAACTTTATCAAATACTTTTTGGAACCATTTATCATATCATAATATCATTATGATAACGTTTTTATGAAAGCGAATAACTCCCTTTTTTCTTTTTTCTTTAACTCTAATGTGCAACCTAAATCAACAATGACTAGAGCTGCACATATGAATTTAAATTTTAAAAAAAAATTAAGAAAAAAAAAGTATGTATGCCTCACCTGGTGTTTAGTTCACCGCACGTCACTGTATTGTTTCCACTAGGTATCGCCAAAAAACATTTACCACGCCACTTCAACTTGAAAACAATATAAGTCCTTTCCAGACAGTCGATAATAAATAGGTTAGTGTTTTTAATATTTACCATTGTTCTGTGTGATTAATTTAACTTATTTAAACCTTTTTTAACATTCCACATTACAAATGAATAACAGCATGTATGATTTGTGCTGATACCGTATCAATAATTATTATCGATATCGCCTAACATTCAAGGCTCCAATATTGGTATGGTACTGGAAGAGAAAAGGTTGTATATGTACACCCTGCAGTCCTGTTACCCTAACACATTGTGGACTGTTTCACAAGTCACACGGTCCACAGGAAGTTGCTTCTAAGAAACGTGGTTAGTGTCTACATGCTATGAGCATAAATATCAGGGGTTTCATGTATTTGCTAATATGTGAGAGGAACTCACATGGCTGCCGTTTTGTTACCCCATGATGCAAGAACCAGGAGAGCGAAGGGATGGTAGGATTATTTTTTTTTATCTCAAATGAAGCAGTCTTGCAAAACAAACGTTCCAAACAGAGTGTGTTATCATCGAGCACTGAGGAGTGCTCGAGACAAGGCATAAATAGCATACATGTTGATCGGCAGCAGGTGTGGACCAGCTGCCAATCAACAGCAGGTGTGTGAACAAAAACAGTGCTCAATGGAACAAGCAGGAAGTGGAAACCATCAAAGAGCACTGATAGGAAGTGAATACAAAAACAAACAAAGAAACAAAACAGAAAAGAAGTGACCGATCATCACAGGACCCCCCTCCCCCCAAGGAACAGTTTCCAGATGTTCCCTGGAAATGATAACGGAAAAAAAAGTCCAAAATTTAAGGGAGGGCGGAGGGAGGACTTGGCGGAGGGTCACCAGGCCAAGTGTCCCAGCAATAAGCGAGGGAGAGTCAGGTGGCGACGACGCGTTGAACGCCGCTGCAACTGGCGAGGTGGGCAACCACGGTACGGCCACCTTTTTGGCCGACAAGGAGGCGGAAGCACGTGGTACCTGAGCACCAGCAAAGTTCCACACGCAGGTTCTGCAAATCGCTGCCGACAGCGCGGAGGAAATCCATAACATCGCCGTTTTGGCGGACGAGGAGGAGTTCGCGCAGTCGACGTCGACAATGATGATGACAGTGCCATGGGAGGAGCCGTCGACCATGATGACGACAATGAAGATGGCGGCGCCCTGCGAAAGACCGCCAGAGATGATATCGTGGGTGGATTCGCTGCCGACCTGGAAGGTGTCATGTAGAATCCCACCGGTGATGAGGGAGATGGCGGCGCCGTGCGAAAGCCCGCCAGAGACAATGATGTCTCTGTGGGAGGAGACGATGGCGGGGATGACAGCGGCGTGTGCTTGGCAGCACCGCTGCGGGTAGTAGCCCCCCCTCCACTACGCGGATACCAGACGCCGTCTACCACTGGGCGAACGAGTTCCTGTCTGCTGGTGTCCCCCGGTGCGAAAACCAGGGATGCGCGGAAGGGGGCCAGGAGGAGGGAAAACAACACGTCCCTCGCAGAATCCCAGCAGGAGGCCAGGAAGGACATCAGGGTGGGCTCCACTGGATCCTTCGCCGGACTGGCAGGACGAGCGGGTGCTGGAAGGGTGAGTAGCCGTGGTGCAGCCACTAGAAGCTGCCTTGGAGCTGTCAGAGTTAGTTGTTGACGAACCCCAAGATGCAGAGAAGGAGGGAGACATTTTGCAGGAAAACGTGATTTAATTTAAATAATAGAACAAGAACAAAAAAAAGGGTACTAACACAAAGCGTGGACGAGGCGCATAACAAACTAAGGGAGCTAGCATGGAAGCTAGAAAACAAAAAGGAACTTAGCATGGAAGCTATCAAGAATTGAGCAGGAAACAGAAGTCGTACATAATATAAAAACAAAGGGAAAAAAAAGGCAGTAAGCTAAAAACCGCAATTAAACATAGCTTCCCGCAACGCTGCATAGACAAGACAAGTTACAACATGACACAACACGACAGGTAGCAACGACAAGAGTGACATCGGCATGACAATAATCCAGCACTGACTGGAAAACAAAGCAGGTACAAATAGGAGCGGGCTGGTTGACACCAGGTTTGGCCAGGTGCCAATCAGCCGCAGCTGAGGTGAAAATAAGCACTCAGAGAGACAAACAGGAAGCTGAACCAAAATAAGAGTGCTGACAGGAACTAAGGACATGAAATACTAAACACACAGGAGGAAAAACTAAAACACAAACAAACTGTCAGTGGCAAGCCTTACAGGAGCAGGAACGGGTGCTGGGCGCTCAGCCAGTGTTGGTCGCCGTGGGACCGCGACCGGCGTAAGACGTGGAGCTGTGACTGGCGGCACTTGGCATCGTTGAGCTGCCACTGGCGGCACTTGGCGTCGTGGAGCTGCGACAGGATGCACAGCTCCAGCAGGCGGCAAGGAAGAAGGCGGTGGCGGCCGAGCTGGTCAGGGAGCTGGAACCGGCGGTCAAGGCGGAAGGAGAAGGTCCGAGCCTGCAGTGGGCTGGGACCGCACAAACCTGGTCTTTAAGTTTTTCAAGAATTGTGCGGTCCAGAACGTCGGCTATGCATTGCCGACAGGGGTTCTCGCGAGGTAATAGTCTGGCTTGATGATACTGAGAGGAACTCGCATGGCTGCCGTTATGTCACCCCAAGATGCAAGAACCAGGAGAGCGAAAAGATGGTAAGATGAATTTTTAATCTCAAATGAAGCTGTCTTGCGAAACAAACGTTCCAAACAGAGTGTGTTATCATCGAGCAATGAGGAGTGCTCGAGGCAAATCATAAATAGCATACATGTTTATCGGCAGCAGGTGTGGACCAGCTGCCAATCAACAGCAGGTGTGTGATCAAAAACAGTGCTCAACGGAACAAGCAGGAAGTGGAAACCAAAATAAGAGCACTAATAGGAAGTGAATACAAAAACAACGAAACAAAACAGAAAAGAAGTGACCGATCGTCACAATATGTGCAAAAAAAACCCTCACTGCTGTTACTTTCAGTACTGATACTCACAACTTTATCTTAAGTGTAGACGTGCTAATACACACTTTAAGTACTTAACATGTCTTTTAACAGATTGATAATAACAAACACTCACAGTCCCTAAGTGATAAATGGGTATCGTCACACACCTGGTTAAGCAGTGTCACCATAGCAAAGCTGCGTGAAACAGATGGTAGCCTCGCTGTTGTTGACGTCGCCATCTCACCATGTCGACATTAGCACAGCTGGGCTGTCAGTTGTCACCAAACGGGCCCTAATGCCGCAGCCCGCTCTTGAACTGTTGACAGTTTGGGGCAGGTTGGCACAGATGGCGAGGAAAAGCGGGTGGCGGTGGGGGGGTTGGGAGGTGTCAGGGGACCGGCACCGGGTGGCAGGTAGAGAGCGGCGCACCCATCTGGCCTCTGTGCTGACGACTGGCCCCGGGGCATCTTAAGCATGCGCTTGACACAAAGCCTGGCAGGAGCTAGAAGTCACCTTGTGAGAAACATTAGCTGTTACGCTGCAATAAGGCTTGTGGGGGAGGGAGATCAGACAGCAGCAAAACATCAACTAGAGCAGGGGTCGGAAACCAAAAATGTTGAAAGAGCCATATTGGACCGAAACTACAAAAAAAAATTTGTCTGGAGCTACAAAAAATGTAAAGCCTTAAACCATGTAAGTGTTATAATGAAGGCAACAAATGATGTAAGGGTCTATATCAGCTACATTAGCCTACTATCAAAATGACTTTAAAAGTGTAATAAAAGTGTTATAATGAAGACAACACATGAGTTAAGTGTCCATATCAGCTATATTAGCCTACTATCAAAATTACTTTAAAAGTCTTATGTGTTATAATGAAGACAAAACATGATGTAAGTGTGTATATTAACCTACTATCAAAATGACTTTAAAAGTCTTATGTTATAGCCTACTATCAAAATTACTTTAAAAGTCTTATGTGTTATAATGAAGACAACACATTATGTAAGTGTCTATATCAGCTTTATTAGCCTACTATCAAAATGACTATGTGTCATAGGCTGACACAAAAATTTGTTGACAGAGATGTTGAAATGTAATATTTATTCTACACATTTTTACAACACTCAAAAACATGAGTAAAATGGAGACTTCTCAGACAGTGAGAAATGACTGGCTTAGAAATGCCAGAGGTATAGTTGTGTGTGTCCAAATTTAAGACAAGTTGTCTTCTTCTAATGGATTTATTACAATCTTTGCAAGCTGAGCAATGTTTGCTGTGGTCTGGAACAACATGGCACACAAACAACTATCAGAAATGCAGCCAATATTACTTACAGATAATGTGTCATGAGACATGCAAATATAAATTGTTATGATCCGCCGCCCGGATCATGTTATTTTGGTTTGTGAGTCCTTTTGTGTTTTCTGTTTGATTTTGGACTCTTCCGATCCCTAGATTTGCTCTTCCTTGTTTGTTCCGTTACCATGGTTTCATATTTGTTCCACCTGCTCCTTGTTTTTGACTCACACCTGTTGGTAATCACGTTCTGTACTTAAGCCTGCCTTTTCCGTTCACTCGTCCTCTCCTCGTAGTTTGTGTTACATACAGTTTGTGTTTCACAAGTGACGACTCGGTTTTTTCTATATCTGGACTCGTGAGCCTCCGCGCTAAGCCTTTAGTATTTTCTAGCTCCCATGCTAGCTCTTTTTGTTTTGCCTTTTCTGCCTAGTGCAAGTTTTCTGTTTCCCAGTCTGTTTAAGTTCTGATTAGTGATAGGGACGCTCACCTGCTTCTGGGCACCAATCAGAGAGCTATTTATTCCCTGCTTTTCGCCACACTCAGTCTGGCTTCCTTGTTTGCTTTAAGCAACAGTTACGTTTGACGATTCCTTGCTTCTTTGCTCGTGTTTTCTATGCCAAGCTTTTCCGTTACCTTTGCCATAACTTCCCGTGCAATCGGCACACTTTTTTGTTTACTTATTATCCTGTATGATTTATGAGGAATAAAGCATTTCCTTACCTGCACCTTGCCTCCGGAGTTCTTGCTGCATCTTGGGAGAACAATCCTCGCAGTAAAATGCTGTGCTTTTGAGGTTACAAGGAACACTTAAAACATTGATAAAAATCATTTTATTCATACATAATAAAAATCTTAATAATAAAATGCTTTATTATCATCAAAAATGAGCGCATGACAACATTACAGGTGGGTAGGTGCCGTTATAATATAAGACAAACAATAAATAACATGGTAAAAATAAGTTCATAAATACCAGTACTAACAGCAGTGCAAAATTGAAAAACAGAGTAAAGATCAATATCCTAATGCAGTGTTTTTCAACCACTGTGCCGTGAAATACAGTCTGGTGTGTCGTGGGAGATTATGTAATTTCACCTAATTGGGTTAAAATGTTTTTTGCAAACCAGTAAATATAATCCGCAAATAATGTGTCGTTGTTGAGTGTCTGCACTGTCTAGAGCTCTGTAGAGTAACCGTGTAATACTCTACCATATCAGTAGGTGACAGCAGGGAGCCAATTGCTTTGTAAATGTTTGTCGTGATCACAATATGCAGACGACAGCGGGAGGCAGTGTGCAGGTAAAAAGGTATTTAATGCTTAAACCAAAAATGAACAATAGGCGAGTGCCACTAAGAAAAGCCGTGGAGGCTTAAGGATGGCTATGCAAAATTAAACTAAAACTGAACTAGCTGCAAAGTAAACAAAAGCAGATTGCTGGACGACAGCAAAGACTTACAGCGTGTGGAGCAGACGGCGTCCACAAAATACATCCGAACATTAAATGACAATCAACAATGTCCCCACAAAGACGGATAGCGTCCGTACAACTGAAATAGTCTTGATTGCTAAAACAAAGCGGCGTTCAAGGAATACATGAAACTGCTACAGGAAAATAACAATAAAACAGGAAAAGCCACCAAAAATAGGGGTGCAAGACAAGAACTAAAACACTACTCACAGGAAAACACCAAAAACTTCAAAATAAGTCAGGGCGTGATGTGACAGGTGGTGACAGTACACCTACTTTGAGACAAGAGCTATAGTGATGCATGTGCGGTTATGGTTTGAATTCACATGCAACAATTGCGAAAACGACTTTTTATTGTGAATTTCGGATGCTGAGTTTCATTTTTTTATGTTTTCTGCTGGTGGTCTGCCTTGGGAATTTTTTCAATGAAAAAAATGTGCCTTGGCTCAGAAAAGGTTGAAAAACACTGTCCTAATGGGCCACGGTTATAAAAAAAATGTACATTTTTTTGTCCATTTGGGTTTCCTGGATCATTGGTTTTACACATTTACAGCTAGGAGAATGAGCAGAGTTGGCTATAGGAGTGAAAATCTAATAGTCAGTGTGACCTGAACTTGCTGTCCAAGGCAGAAGTCCAGCACACAAGAAAAGCACTTTACGCATGTAACATCCAGGTCATCTTAAACCCGCCTCCATCGCTACCCCATAATCCTCCCTGGGCCCTGAAGCTGCTTCCCCTCCTCCTGGTCCTGACGTCACTCTGACCCAACCTTGGATCCCACATATCACCAGGAAAGGCCAACAGATGCCAACTGTCTAAGACAGGAATTATGTTCTTAGAGGTAATTCTGTTTTGTTTTGGTTTTTTTTCCTTTTCTTTTGCCGGCCTGCTGATTATCACTTTGCTGTCGTGTGGCAACTACTGATGCTCAAATTCAAACAAAAATAACTAGTAATAAATTGATGTGACTTATGTTAATGCAATTTTTATTTTTAAAGAACTTGATGTGTTTTTGTGCAGCAGAGGCGATACGGTCCTGTCATGTTGATATCAGTGATAAAAACAAATGTATCAAGCTAAATAGTTGTTATGTATTTCTGAACGTATAGAAAATGGATGGATGGATTACTCACGGAGAAGTCCCCAGCAGAGGAGCTGAGCTTCATTTGTTGTAAGAAAACGTGTCAATCATGAGGACTGTGGGACAAAGTGGTTTGTTAGACCCTAAGGGGTCCACGCTGACCTAAATACTAAATTGTCAACAGAATTGTTTTACAGTCAGCAATCAAAAGACAACACCAGCAAACATTTACGACTGCCAACACAGCTGCAGTGGATAAAAAAATATATATATATATAAATATATTTATATTAATATATTTATTAGGGATGTGGGAAAAAATCGATTTGAATACAAATCGAATCGTTTACGTTGTGCGATTCAGAATCGATTCTCATTTTTAAAAAATCGTTTTTGTTTTTTTTAATCATTCCAACAAACCACTACACAGCAATACCATAACAATCCAATCCAATTCCAAAACCAAACCTGACCCAGCAACACTCAGAACTGCAATAAACAGAGCAATTGAGAGGAAACACAAACACGACACAGAACAAACCAAAAGTAATGAAACAAAAATGAATATTATCAACATTATCAACAGTATCAATATTAATTATAATTTCAGAATAGCAGTGATTAAAAATCCCTCATTGACATTATCATTAGACATTTATAAAAATAATAAAAAAGAACAATAGTGTCACAGTGGTTTACACTTGCATCGCATCTCATAAGCTTGACAACACACTGTGTCCAATGTTTTCACAAAGATAAAATAAGTCATATTTTTGGGTCGTTTAATAGTTAAAACAAATGTACATTATTGCAATCAGTTGATAAAACATTGTCCTTTACAATTATAAAAGTTTTTTTTTTTTTTAAATCTACTACTCTGCTAGCATGTCAGCAGACTGGTGTAGATCCTGCTGAAATCCTATGTATTGAATGAATACAGAATCATTTTGAATCGGAAAAATATCGTTTTTGAATCGAATCGAAAAAAATCGATATATTATCGAATCGTGACGCCCAAGAATCGATATTGAATCAAATCGTGGGACACCCAAAGATTGACAGCCCTAATATTTATACATATTATACATACAGCGACACGTTTTATTTGCAATTTTTCATAATTATTTTGGCCTTAACAATCATATTTTTTTTAATCATTTGGGGTGTACCCATGCAACTTTTTGACTGAAAATAACAGGAGTTTTTAAGCATTCACTTACAAAATATTCGAAACACATAGCATATATGCTAGTAACATATTAACACAAAGCACATTACAACTCCCGGTGGACCATGTGACTTGTGTTATAGTCCACATTGTGTTCGGGCAGGGGTCGGGAACCTGCGGCTCTAGCGCATCCCTACTGGCTCTCTGGAGTTTTTTCAAAAATGTGTGAAAAATGGAAAAAAATGAGGGGGGAAATTTTTTTTTGTTTGTTTTAATATGGTTTCTGCAGGAGGACAAACACAACGCCAACCTCCCTAATTGTTATAAAGCACGCTGTTATATTAAATATGTTTCACTGATTCGAGTATTTGCGAGCGCCGTTTTGTCCTACTAATTTTGGCGGTCCTTGACCTCACCGTAGTTTGTTTACATGTAGAACTTTCTCCGACTTTCCACGACGTGTTTTATGCCACTTCTTTTTCTGTCTCATTTTGTCCACCAAACTTTTAACGTTGTGCGTGAATGCACAAAGGTGAGTTTTGTTGACGTTATTGACTTGTGTGGAGTGCTTATCAGACATATTTGGTCCCTGCATGACTGTAAGCTAATCGATGCTAACATGCGATTTAGGCTAGCTATATGTACATAGTGCATCATTATGCCTCATTTGTAGCTATATTTGAGCTCATTTAGTTTCCTTTAAGTCCTCTTAATTCAATTTATATCTCATGACACACTATCTGTATGTAATAAGGCTTTTATAATTCTGGTGGCCCCAGACAGATTTATTTTTGTATTTTTGGCCCAATATAGCTCTTTCAACATTTTGGGTTGCCCACCCATGTGTTAGGGTAACAGGATGAGTAGTGTTTACCTTCCAATACCATACCAATGTTGGAGCCTTGCATATTGGCCGATACCAGTATTGACCCGACAGGGATCATACGTACTTTTATAAGTTTGTAGTCTGGCATGTTAGAAAAGGTTTGATCAAGTAATATGCGTCAGTGAAAAATAGTAGGTATGACAACACTAACCTATTTGTTATTAACTGCCTGGAATGGACGTACGATGTCTTTAAATGGAAAAGAAGTGGTGATTGTGGTCATAATAATTAACAAAGTTAAGCTCATGATGCAGTAAGTTGAATAATGCGGACACGTTTCTTACTGGATACTTTCCAATGCGTTTCTGCCTTGAGTGTGTAAGTAATATTCAACTATAATTATTTGACACTTGTTTATGATAAAAAATGTGCTGTTTCAGACTGCCATATCCTTCAATTATTTACACTTATTACCATACTTGCCAACCTTGAGACCTCTGATTTTGGGAGCTGGGGGGCGTGGTTGGGGCGGGGGGCGTGGTTAAGAGGGGAGTAGTATAATTCACCAACACGATTAATTCATATATATATATATATATATATATATATATATATATATATATATATATATATATATACAGTATAAATATATATATATATATATATATATATATATATATACAGTATATATATATATATATATATATATACAGTATAAATATATATATATATATATATATATATATATATATATATGTATATATACATGTATGAAATACTTTACTTTCAGTGAATTCTAGCTATATATATTTATTTTATTGTATATATAAATAAAATAAATAGTTGAATTTCCGACAGCACCTATCAAATACACAGTAATAAAAACACAGTTCTTCCACTAACTGTACTGTGCTTGCTGGTTACTTTAAAAAAACAACAACACCTACCTTTCACTGTTTGAGTAACCTTTGTTCTGCCATTTGTGTATCGGCGAGCGATCTCCGAATCCGGGAACATAACCTTTACGGATTTGTTGTAGACATCCGCAAATGAGAGCGGGATGTTGCTTCCAGCTATCAGCATAGCCATCTTTGTCTCAGCATAAGTTACACCATCGGGTCTCCATTTTGCGAGGTAGGCCATAATACTGGGTTGTGAACGATACTGCGCTGCGGACGCTTTGTGCTTCACTGACCGTTCATGGCTGAGTATATCCGTTCACCGTGTTCAATGGAGAAGTCTGTTCTACATGTCACAGTTATTTGTTGATGAACCCCAAGATGCAGAGACGGAGGCAGGCATAGAATAGGAAAACATGATTTAATTAAAACTAAACAAGAACAAACAAAAAGCACGCACGTGGGCAGAATAACAAACTAAGGGAGCTAGCACTGGAAGGCAGAAAACAAAAAGGAACTTTAGCATGGAAGCTCACTACCTTCCATGCTAAAGTTCCTTTTTGTTTTCTGGCTTTTCTTGTTTTCTGGTTTTCTGTTTGCTATCCACTGATAGCAAACAGAAACACTGGAACTAACTAATGCTAACAGAAACAGCTTACCGCTACGACGACCAGGACAAAATGTAGCATGACAGGTAGTAGCTGTAACAAACGACACGACAGGTAGCACGACAAGAGTGATATGTGGCAACGACAATACAAATTGCAATACAATGATCCAGCAAATGACACAAGACAAGGCAGGTACAAATAGGAGCAGGCTGATTGGCAACGGGTGTGGCCAGGTGCCTATCAGCCGCAGCTGAGGAGGAACACAGCACTCAGGGAACAAGACAGGAAGCTGACAAAATAAGAGCATTAGACAGGAACTAAAGACAGGAGATACTAAACACAGAGGAAACAGACAAATGCAGAGGAAAAAACCAAAAACATTGACAAACTGTCAGGGGCAAGCCTGACACTACAAAATTTACAGGCAACATACACCTTCCCCTTCAAACTCTCTTGGATAAACTGAAATTCTTGTTTCCATTCGTTTTGGAACTTGCAAGCGTATTTCTTCATTTTGCTCGTCGACGGTGTAATATATTGGGTTGGAGTCAATAACCAGGTGACGTGATGAAGTTACCTCTCTTTACTGTGGGCTTCTGACTCCCTAATGCATATGTTCCTTGACTGCACTTAAATGTAGAATATATGTAGAATATATTTATATAATTCATATATTATATATTGTATATATAATATATTATATATCTTATATTATTTATTATTATCATTGTTTATTGTGAGCGAACTGTGTTGCTGAATATCCCCCAGGGATCAATAAAGTACATTCTATTCTATTCTATGTACAGTAGGTGGCAGTATTGTCCTGTTTAAGAGGGTCACAACATTGCTGAGTCTGTTCTCATGGAGCTTGACGGGGCGTGGCCTCCAGCTCCGACTGAATTTCGGGAGATTTTCAGGGGAAAATTTTTCCCGGGAGATTTACGCGAGAGGCGCTGAATTTCGGGGGTCTCCCGGAAAATCCGGAGGGGGGTGGCAAGTATTTTTATTATGTATGTCTAGCTTGTGTGCTATTGTGTGCTTAGCTGTTGTGTATCTGCTAGCTACCAGTAGCCTTTATCCTACCAAGTTTAACTTTTGAACATGACTTGACTAAACAAGAAAAAAGAAACGACCAACATTGTGTGTTTATTGGTGGACATTTAAATGAAGTAAACAAGCTGCAGCCCTGCTTGTATCGGAGAATTCACATGCAAGCTGATATAATTTGATACTACTTTTGTTTCTTTTTTTGCTGGTATCAAAACGGATATTAATATCGTCTTGGGACACCCCTAGTAACAATATCAACAAAATGTGGTGGTACCTTAGTTTTCATATGACCCACTTTTTTCTATGATTCACGTCCGCCCCTATCTTACTAAAAGAAAAATGTATGTTAAGTGTTCAATTGTATATTTTATTCTTCATTTATTTGAATTTTAGATATTTTCACATGCAGAAAACAATCTATTTATAAATGTGTTTTGTGCTTATATGTTTTGGAACAAATTAACTGGATTTGCAATATTTTTGCTTGAGAACGTACGGTACCACTGTCATATAATTATTCATATATTTACATGTAATTGTTGAACACAATTCATTCAATGGTGCAATAAATATCGAAAAGAAAAGGAAAGTAGATATTTTAAGTGGACAAACACACTTCAACATGGAGGGACACAAAAAGACCCCGAATAAATAAAACGAATATGTATTGGTTAATTAAATTATTTGATACATTTGTATTCAAAAGATGGTTATTTGTTTTGTATATGTTTTTTTATTGATGTGTTTTTATTCTTATAAGAAGGTAAACGACATGATTGGAAATGAAATCTTATCGCTGAAGAGCAATCAGCAATAAGTGCTGCCATCTTGTGGCCAATTGTGATATTTAAGAACGATTGTGTCATCAGTCTTCAAAAAAAAACATAAGGAAATTATCGCTATGCTTATTGTTTGTTTTACATGCTAAAACAAATATATATATTCACTAAACTTGAAACCAACAATTTTGGATATATATTGATTTGTATTTATTTAAATAGTACATTACATACACGTTGTAATAATATTTACTATTAAATGATTGAAAGACTGAAAGGAATGCAAATAAAATATAATAATAAAGACTTTATATACAGAGCTTGATTTCATTAGGACAATATTACATTACCTGAATATTTAAATAACATGTACAATACAATTAATTAATACATTCATACAAAATATAACGTACACATTTAATATTGACTGGATTAAATAATTAATATTACATTACGTATTTCGATAGCATTTACTATTCAATGATTTAGGAATACAAATGAATACACACAAAATATCATACATAAACATGTATTATACATAACCTAATTCAATTAAGGTAATACTACAATATGTAGATATTTGAATAATATTTACAGCCAAATGATTTTAGGAATAAATTACTACATCCAAAAAAATAACAAACAGGTGAAATACAGAGTTTAATTTAGTTAGATAATCAATACTACATTAAATACTTGCATACTATTACCTATTAAATTATTTATTAAATTATTTAAGGAATACAAATTAATACATACAAAATATAATATTATAAACATGTACTCAGAGCTGAATGTATTTGAATTATAATACATTACATCATTCAAATAAACTAATTAAATTGTAAAAATTCAATGAATGTATACAGTTATAAGTATGAAACAAACATGTACTTTACAGCAGTTTATTAAATTGAAAAATATTTTTATTGTAATTATTAAAATAAAAACTTCAAATCTAAAAATGCATATATTATTTGTATATACCAATAACTAAACACATTTAATATAATTTATCACATATAATGAATTACATGTTGTTGTTTTTTAACTATGGAGAGTGTTCAATTTCTCTCTAAATTGGAAAATTTGTATTAATGAATTAATTTCAGAGATATATTAATGAGATTTGCTCAATTGCTCTGCTTATGTAATCAATGTGTTCAGTTTGGACACCCCATACTATACTATACATCACTGCATATTAGAGCTGCAGCTATCAAATATCCCAATTGATCAATCCAGTAATCGAATAAATATTTTATCTTTTTTTAATTTTAATTTTCTTGTCCAGCTTCTGGGGCAAATTATTTGGTCGACGTTGAAGCCGATATCGATTGTACAAATTTACTTTACAAAAGAGAACTGTGGGATACTTCTCTTGTTGCCTTATTTTTATTTTGACTTTATTAAATGGATTTATATTATTATTTGGTGCAGCCGGGCCACAGCAATATTTTTTCTTAATTAAGGATTAATTATACATTTTAAGATGTGCCCTCAATTATTGCGTTTGGCCTATTTTCCCTATATTTCCTAAACGCCTGTTTTCATTATTGAAGGCTGACACACAAAGCTAAACTGCGGCCGTGGTTGATTGTGCCAATTTGTGTGTGCTAATAAAAACAGCACTATATTTCACTCTACGCCATCTCTTGCATAGGTATTCACAACATCTCCTGGTGGTGGGGCTATTATTGACAACTTCATGGTGAAGAGGAGGTTGGGGGTGAGTGGCTGAGGTCCAGTAAGTTCATTGAGAAGGTGTAGGGTAATGGGTCTACTGTTAACTATGGCCATCACTTCGTAAAAGTAGGTCCTTAGTGAGGAAGTGTGTAGTCTCCGGGCAGACTGGTCCAGAATAAAGGTTAAGACAGTTCTGATCGTATGGATTTTTCTCTCCCAAATTCCACCCATATGACAAACTCGCAGCCAAGTTGCTTCAGACCTTCCTGATCCATCTTTTTGATTGCTTCATATATATATATATATATATATATATATATATATATATATATACAAACCCAGTTTCCATATGAGTTGTGAAATTGTGTTAGATGTAAATAAAAACAGAATACAATGATTCGCAAATCCTTTTCAACCCATATTCAATTGAATATGCTACAAAGACAAGATATATACATACACGTTATTTATTTATTTTTCCAAATAATAATTAACTTAGAATTTCATGGCTGCAACACGTGCCAAAGTAGTTGGGAAAGGGCATGTTCACCGCTGTGTTACATCACCTTTTCTTTTAACAACACTCAATAAACGTTTGGGAACTGAGGAAACTAATTGTTGAAGCTTTGAAAGTGGAATTCTTTCTCATTCTTGTTTTATATAGAGCTTCAGTCGTTCAACAGTCCGGGGTCTCTGCTGTCGTATTTTACGCTTCATTATGCACCACACATCTTCGATGGGAGACAGGTCTGGACTGCAGGCGGGCCAGGAAAGTACCCGCACTCTTTTTTTACGAAGCCACGCTGTTGTAACACGTGCTGAATGTGCCTTGGCATTGTCTTGCTGAAATAAGCAGGGGCGTCCATGAAAAAGACGGCGCTTAGATGGCAGCATATGTTGTTCCAAAACCTGTACGTACCTTTCAGCATTAATAGTGCCTTCACAGATGTGTAAGTTACCCATGCCTTGGGCACTAATGCACCCCCATACCATCACAGATGCTGGCTTTTGAACTTTGCGTCGATAACGGTCTGGATGGCTCGCTTCCTCTTTGGTTCGGATGACACGATGTTGAATATTTCCAAAAACAATTTGAAATGTGGACTTGTCAGACCACAGAACTTTTTTCCACTTTGCATTAATCCATCTTAGATGATCTCGGGCCAAGAGAAACCGGTGGCGTTTCTGGATGTTTTCGATCAATGGCTTTCGCTTTGCATAATAGAGCTTTAACTTTCACTTACAGATGTAGCAACCAACTGTATTTAGTGACAGTGGTTTTCTGAAGTGGGCTTCACGGTGGAAGAGGGGTTAGTGCGTCTGCCTCACAATACGAAGGTCCTGAGTAGTCCTGGGTTCAATCTTGGGCTCGGGATCTTTCTGTGTGGAGATTGCATGTTCTCCCCGTGACTGCGTGGGTTCCCTCCGGGTACTCCGGCTTCTTCCCACTTCCAAAAACATGCACCTGGGGATAGGTTGATTGGCAACACTAAATTCGCCCGAGTGTGTGAATGTGAGTGTGAATGTTGTCTGTCTATCAGTGTTGGCCCTGCGATGAGATGGCGACTTGTCCAGTGTGTACCCCGGCTTCTGCCCGATTGTAACTGAGATAGGCACCAGCGCCCCCCGCCACCCCAAAGGGAATAAGCGGTAGGAAACGGATGGATGGATGGGTTTTCTGAAGTGTTACTAAGCCCATGTGGTGATATCCTTTAGAGATTGATGTTGGCTTTTGATACAGTGCCGTCTGAGGGATCGAAGGTCACGGTCATTCAATGTTGGTTTCCGGCCATGCCGCCTACGTGTAGTGATTTCTCCAGATTCTCTGAACCTTTTGATGATATTGTGGACCGTAGATGTTGAAATCCCTAAATTTCTTGCAATTGCACTTTGAGAAACGTTGTTCATAAATTGTTTGACTATTTGGTCACGCAGTTGTGGACAAAGCGGTGTACCTCGCCCCATCCTTTCTTGTGAAAGACTGAGCATTTTTTGGGAAACAGTTTTTATACCCAAACATGGCAACCACCAATTAGCCTGCACACCTGTGGGATGTTCCAAATAAGTATTTGATGATCATTCCTCAACTTTATCAGTATTTATTGCCACCTTTCCCAACTTCTTTGTCACGTGTTGCTGGCATCAAATTCTAAAGCTAATGATTATCGGCAAAAAAAAAATGTTTATCAGTTTGAACATCAAATATGTTGTCTTTGTAGCATATTCACCTAAATATGGATTGAAAATGATTTGCAAATCATTGTATTCCGTTTATATTTACATCTAGTACAATTTCCCAACTCATGTGAAAATGAGGTTTGTATATACATATTTACACACATACATATATGTGTGTGTGTGTATATATATATATATATATACACACACACACAACAATGGAGAGACGCCAATGTAGTCACTATCTACAAGAACAAGGGTGACAAGGCTGTCTGTGGCAACAGTAGGGGCATTTCACTCCTTGCTGTTGCCGGTAAAGTTCTGGCAAAAGTGATGCTCCAGAGGCTGATTAATAACATCACTGAGTCGATTCTGCCTGAATCACAGTGCGGGTTTAGAAAGAGTAGGAGCACAGTGGACATGATTTTCACAGCTAGACAGCTGCAGGAAAAATGTAGGGAACAACACCAGGACCTTTTCATGGCCTTTGTCGACCTCTCCAAAGCCTTCGACACGGTTCAGAGGGAACTTTTATGGGAAGTCCTCCTCAGGTGTGGCTGTCCCATTAAGTTTGTTAACATCCTCCGTCAGTTTCATGATGGAAGACTGCTCGAGTGACCATAGGAGGTCAAGAGTCTGCCCCCTTCCCCGTACATACAGGAGTAAGGCAGGGGTGTGTACTAGCACCAGTGCTTTTCAACATCTTCTTGCTATGTGTTACCAAGCTTCTCCACAAGGAGATTGAGGACAGGAGCGGTGTGACAGTGGACTTTCGTCGAGATGGCAACCTCTTTAATATCAGGAGGCTTCAGGCTACCACCAAACTGCAAAGGGAGAGAATTGTTGAGTTGCAGTACGCAGATGACTGTGTTCTTGTATCTCACAGCCCACAAGACCTCCAGTCTGTTCTTGGTGCTGCGGTGAGAGCGTACGGCAGGATGGGACTGACCGTCAACACCAGCAAGACGGAAGTAGTCTGCCAATGGAGCTCCAACAAGCCATCTACATCTCCTGTCTTCACTGTTTCTGGAGAACAAATAGCAGTCGTTCCATCCTTCAAATACCTGGGGAGCATTCTTTCTAGTGACAACACTGTTGATAGTGAGGTCCAGAACAGGATTAAGCAGGCAGCGGCAGCTTTT